>NC_139008.1:25719417-25849398 GCF_964374135.1 Grampus griseus
TATATGCATGTATACGTATAATTTTTCACTCTCATGATTACAAACAGATATTGTTATCCCTCTTTCTAAGATTTAGAAACTAAGACTCAGAAAGAGGGGGACAAATGAGGGGTATTGGATTAACAGATACAAACTACAATTTATAAAATAGGTAAGCAACAAGGATATATTGTATAACAAGGAATTATAGCCATTATCTTGTAATAACCTATGATGGAGTATAATCTGCAAAAATACTGAATCACTATGCTGTACACATTAAACTATTTTAAATCAACTATACTTCATTTTTTAAAAAAAGAAACTTAGACTCAGAGAGGTTAAGTAACATGTCCAAAGTAACACAGCAGTGACTCAATCAAGATTGAAATCCAGAGTCATCTAACTCTGAAGTTTGTTTTCATCCCATTTCTTCCTGCTGCCCTTGTTAACTAGTCTCCAGAGACAGCCCCCAACAATCCCTCTCCACCCTGAACATAGCTATCACTCCTCACATGAAGAGGGGAAGTGTGTTTCCCCAATCCTTGAATCTTGGCTGGTTTTGTGGCTTTGACCAAGAGAATGCACAGAAGTGACATTCTGGGGTTCCAAACTCAAGCCTTAAAATAACTGGCAGCTTCTATTTCCTGCTTCATGGAACTCAGACACCACCTTGTGGAAACCCGTTAATGGGGAACTGAGACACTCCCAGCTGAGCCCCCAGCTGAAGGTCAGCAGCAGCCACCAGCTACACGACTGAGCCGTCCTCATCGTGCCAGCCCAGTCAAGCCCTCAGATGATTTCAGTCTTAATCAGCGCTACGTGCAGCAGAAGAGCCACTCAACCAATCTCAGCCAACCCACAGAACCACAAGATATACTAGAATGGTTATTGTTTTAAGCCACTAAGCTTTGGGCTGTTGTGTTATGAAGCAAGAGATTACAAAACACTGCCTTTCTTGGAAGAGATGAGCCCAAGCCCTGTGACTTCAAAGCCGTTTCTCTTTTTATTAGAGTGATCACAATGACATCGTTTTTTCCACCAGGGATAGAAATGACATGAATTCTTTGGTACCTAAGAATGATAGTATCTGAAAACAAGATACTCAAGGAGAACTTAGAAATGGCAAATTAAAAATATATATAGTTTTGGTAAGAGTATATAGAAACAAGAAATACTATTCATCTACTGTTAGTGGGAGTATAAAATGCTAAAACATACCTGAGGGCAATTTGGTGACATGTATTAGACGTCTTACGATGCTCATGTTCCTTGATCCAGAGATATTACTTCTAGGCATTTATCCTTGGGAACCATAGTAGGCATGTGCAAAGAATTTTTTTCTATAAGAATGTTCAGCCTAGCACACTTGCAAAAACGAAATAGAGAGAGGAAGAGAGGGAGAGAGGAAGCGAGAGAGATCCTAAATATCCACCAACAGGGGACTTGGATAAATAAATTATGGTATATTCACATAATGGAAAATTATTGCATTGCTACTAAAAGCAACGCAATGACAATCTTTTTCATGGCATGGAAATGCATTCCATGTTAAGAGGGATAAAGTCATGTATGAAACAATGTAGTTTCCACTGGTTTTTGTAAGCAACACGAATGAAAACTAACACTGATATAGGGGGGCTTCCTCTATTCCAAGCACTTTTCAAGGACATATCATCAAAATAAATAATGACCTTATCTCAGTGGTATGATTATTTCTTTATACCTTTTAATATTTACTATGTATTTTTAATAAACATATAAGAATATTAATACCAACCCATATTATAAACATATGTATAATTTTTAAATAGGTTGGTAACTTTGGGATTTCTGAGATGATTAATGAAACAGTTCTGCCATTCTGAGATTGTCATGGACACAACCAACACATTCCCATGATGCACTTTTTGAGGTGGTAGCTTGAGCCAAAATCCTGGGCTTAAGGAGTCCCTGGTCTCATGCATCTATTTAGTGCAAAATCTTAGGCCAGTTCCGGGCTACCTCCTGGCCAGTTTCCAATTTTGTTTCTGCCATACACATTAGGCAAGGGATTCCAGTGTGTTCTCTATAGGGGGTGGGCCAAGTGAATGTTTGGTTTTATTGCATCCTGGATGTTATAAGCTCTCTGCGGATTCAGAACACATTGCTTCCTTATGCTCTATAAGCTTGGGAAGCAGGGGTCTTTCGGCATCCTAAACTGACCCTCCTGCAATTAGAAATGAGGTTTCCAGCAGGAGCACTATCTCCATGTGAACAGCAGACAATAGCCTTTGGCTCTGTTTAACAAGATCAGCGAGCTAGGCTCTTCAATTGGCTAAATTTATATTGCCCACTAGACCCTGTGAATAAATAACAAGGAAATTCTTTTGTTGGCTGGAAAATAATCTAGACAAATTCTATCTTAATAATAGTCTCTCAACAGGCCATACAAGTGCCAGCAGGCACGAGCCAGATCAGAGATGGGAACAGGATCTCAGAGTCTGGAGGGTCTGTAACGAAACGCTACACCTGCTGCCTCTCAAAGTAGAATTGATTGGATAAAAATTTAGTAAACAAGAATCATCCTGTGCTTGTTTCCCAGCCTTTCAGCATCTAGAGATTAAGGACCTATTTCCCTGGAGCCTGGAAAATGCTTTGAATTTCTAGTGAGATAAGCACTGGCCTGGAACATGGGAGGTGCTCTGTGTTTAAAAATAAACAAACTGGGTGGAACAATAACCATTGGTCACTCTCACTTAATATTCATTTGGTGTGACACTGCCCAAAGGGAATTTATCCACTCACGTAACTGAATATTTCAGGGG
The DNA here is from genome assembly GCF_964374135.1 of Grampus griseus. Taxonomy (NCBI): domain Eukaryota; kingdom Metazoa; phylum Chordata; class Mammalia; order Artiodactyla; family Delphinidae; genus Grampus; species Grampus griseus. The sequence continues at coordinate 25,722,204 of NC_139008.1, forward strand.
CTGGACCAACTGCAGGCACGGCTTGATCAGGGCTTAAAATGCTGTCACAGGATCTAATTCCTCTCTCTTTAAATTACAGTTTAATTCACCTCATGGTGGATTCTTTTTTTTGACAAGTTCTTCCATCATGGTCAAAGACAACTGTGAGATGTTTTCAGCACTAACATCCGATCTCTTTCAAATTCCTTGTGGAAAGAGTGAGAATCTCTTTCCCTAGAGGACCAGCAAAAAACTCATTATGCTTCACTGGCTCTGTTTAGGTCACATACTCATCCCTGAACTAGCCACTGCATAGTTCAAATGAGTAGATCTTAGTATGAACCAACTTGCCCTTGTTTACATCTTTTCCCCTGTAGTTATGGAAGATGGGAGGGGGATATCATCCCCATCCAAAAACATGAATTGAAATGTGTGAGAACTAATTGATCCAGAACTAGTTTAGAGTGTACTTAAAAAGAGGAGTGTGCCTGGATCGGGTGACAAAGACCTCAAATCTAACATAGATATTAAAGAAGATGTTAATTGCACCCTTGTTCCTTCCTTACAGAGTGTCATGAGCTATATTCTATTTCTTGAAGCACAATCTGTGGGGTGAAAACCATTTCCCACCTCATCTTGCAACCCCTGCTCTTCATGGCAGGATCCATTCCAGCCTCCTACCATCATTCCTTGCCCTACCTCTATTCTAAGGCATGCCCTGTTGAAGGTAAGGAGTTCCCTCTATATCATAGTAGTAGCTATCACCTACTATTCACTTAGCATACACCACGAATGGTGCAAAATCCTTTATGCAAAAATCTCATTTAATCTTCACAGAAACTCTAGGAAGTCACATCAATTACTTGTAATATGAGGAAAATGAGGTTCAGGAAGATGATAAAGCTTGGGCAAAATCATATAGCTACTAAGTGAAAGAAAGGCAATCTTCTATTATATGATTTCTGAGCCAGTGCTCTTGACTATACAGTGACTCAGTCATCTCCTTCCTCCACCATACAGAATGATTTCTACCTGGCAAGACTTCTGCTTGCTCCCTTCTTAGATCTGATGGTTTCCCTGTTTAGCTTCCACTGCCACACTTCCTGCCTTATCACTCTAAATATGCTTTAAGCTCCAGACCAGTGGCTGAAAGCCAATGACTTCTTTCATTCCAAGCTTGCCTTATAGATATGATTATGTTTTCTGCTTGAAGATTGCCACTTGCTTGGCACCAGGGATCCTTCCCACTGCTTGTGTTCTTCATTCCTCTGCCTCCTTATTGGGAACACCCACTCTGACAGCCTTTTACTTCTTACCTTCCCTGCCAATAAGAAGTTCCTGCCCATAAGATATGTGAACCAAAAATTACAGAAAAAGAAATACAAGTGCCCCATAGCAATATGCAAAGATGTTCATTATCACTGACAATAAGAGAGATGCAAATTAAGATTACATTGAAATAACCATTTAAAGATTGACAAATACCCAAAAGATGGACAACATATTCTGCTGGTGAGGTTGCAGGGAAAAAGACTCTTTCATTTATTCTCGTAGTAATGCAGAATGGTACAACACTTAAGGAGAGGAAACTGTCCATGCTTTAAAAAACTGTGTATGCATGTATCATTTGACTAGCAATCCCACTTCAAGAACTCCATTCCAAAAAGAAGTTGTCAAAAATTTAAATGCACAAATACACAATATTCATTGTGGCATTATTTATAATAGAAAAGACTGGAAAGTACAAATGTTCATCAACAGAGAACCAGTTTAAAAAACTATGGTACACATCCACACAGTGGAATACTATGCAACCGTGAAAAAGAAATGAGGACTACAATCACTCCTCATCATTTGTGATTCTGTAGTTGCAAACTAATGTACTCGCTAAAATTTATTTGTAACCCCAAAGTCAATATTGGTGGAACTTTTGTGGTCACTCCCAGTCATGCATATGCAAAAAGCTGAGTTATGATGTGCACAATCCCAGTTGAGGTCAAGCAAGGCAACTCTGCTTTCTTCTTTCAGTTCTCATAGTGTAAACATTAAGTGTGTACATAGTATTTAGTGCCATCATTTTTGCATTTCTGTGCCTTTTGATGGTGATTTCACTGTTTAAAATGGCCCCAAGCATAATACTGAAGTGCTACCAAGAGGTCCTAAGAAAAGGAAAGTTGTGATGTTCTTGACAGAGAAAATATGTGTGTACATATTTACATATATTCTTATGGAAAAAAGTAAGGGGCAGAAGAATGGTTATAGAATGCTACTTTTTAACCTGAGAAAGAGAGCAGGTATGAACAGACATGTATGCACTTATATATTAGAAAAGCAATGGGAGAATAAACAAAAACTTTTTTTTAAAGAAAGTTACCTAATAGAAATGGTAAAAAGCCTGATGTAGAGGGGAGAGGAATGGAAACTAGACCTCTCTGAATGTAATCTGTTCTAAGTATTTTACTTTTAAAGTATATAAATATTTTACAAAATTATAAAATAAAGTTAAATCAAAATTTTAAAAAACAATCCCTCAAAATCTAAAACAAAATGAAATAAATGAGCTAAACTGTGCATCAAGTTGGTGACTTAGTGAGGAATTCAGTAAAATACAGTAATTTGCCTGCATATCCCTACTGGGATAGAGCCTAAGGTTAAAAACAACTGCAAAGAAATTGCAAGTTGTTTTCAGAAATTATATTTTTAGCTGTAATATTGATTTTGCTATTTTGGAACTGTTGTAAGAATGCTGTAAGATAAGCAAGTGAGTAATTCTACTGCTGTAACTAGGGTGTGAATTTTGTCATGGAGAAGCAATACCCAAGTACAGAATCAGAAAACTTGGGTATAAACCTTCTGACCTTAAATGTCAGTTGGTGATATAAATAGGAACACATGATGTATTTTCTCTTTTAAAAATATTCACTTCCTAGCTCTGTCTACATAAAAATCCTAGAAACAATGACACAGCCCAGACTGCGGTTTCTAAGTACCATTTCCCCCTTAAAGGAACTTGAGTTCTTTGGGTAAGTGGTCAATTCGTCACATAGGTTAGGAAATATTAAAAGTGAGCCCAGAACATTTTATTATACCAGAAGGCAGGAAAGATGTCAAAGTCCACTGGGGTCAGGTCAAAAAGATTCAAGAGGGGTCCCAAGATGCTCTTCCTACTGGCAAAAGGTGGTTCAATTTTAACTTCAAAAAGAATATACAGGGCTTCCTTGGTGGCGCAGTGGTTGAGAGTCCGCCTGCCAATGCAGGGGACACAGGTTTGTGCCCCAGTCCGGGAAGATCCCACATGCCGCGGAACGGCTAGGCCCGTGAGCCATGGCCGCTGAGCCTGTGCGTCTGGAGCCTGTGCTCCGCAATGGGAGAGGCCACAACAGTGAGAGGCCCATGTACCGCAAAAGAAAAAAAAAAAGAAACAAAACCCCATTTTCTAGTTTCTGTATTTGATGCTTTGACATCTCAGGGCTCTGCTGACCCTGGAGAGGGTTAGCCAGTTCTTACAGATAGTAAATGACTCACATGAGACCATGCCTTTCATGTTCAAACCAACCAATCCAAAGCCCATGTCCCTAACTGCCTCTCCACTCTGGGTCACTATCCACCTGCTCTAAGAACCCCAGGGCCAAGTACCAAATAGCTAGGGACAACACCTACACCCTACAGCCTGCTGAAATGATTAAAACTAGCTAAGCCTGCTTACCCTGATTCACCCATTCCTTCCCAGAGAAATCACAATAAAGGCTCTTGCCCACATTTTCCTCCTATTCCCTCTGCCTCCTGCTCAACCCTGGTGCTTCCCCATGTGGCCCTGCATGGCACCCTGTGCCTCCTGTTTCTAGGGAAGCATGAGTAAAAACTTCTTCCTTCATGACAGTCATTTCCATATCTTTGTGTCTTACCATACAGGATTAAAACAAACCCCAGGTACCCTTAAAACAAACAGAAACCAGCTCTGACCTAATTAAGTAGAAAACGACAGTGGAAAGTTCACACATATTAAGGATCAAGCTGGCAACCAGACTCAGAAAATAAGCAAAACCCAGAGGGGCTTAGCAGCCCAAAGCCTAACTGAGGTCACTCCACAGGAACAGGCTTTTAAGGACGCTGCTGCTGATGCATCCACTGCATGCACAGTGGAGTGCCTCCTGGATACCTGATGCTTTCATTATAAGACCCTCAAGATTCAAGGTCGTAGACCTGAACTTCTGATTGACCAAGGCTGCATGATTTAACTATACTCCAGGTGCCAGGAGGTGGGGAAGAGGGAATAGCTGGTCTCTTTGGTTTCTATCATTCCACACAGTATCTCCTACTGGATGCACAGGGAATATTCTAGTAAAAGTAAGAAGAATGTTTACACCCTAAGTAACAAAAAGGTCAAAAGACCATGAGAGAAGCCAAAAGAGACTTGCTAAGGAGATGAGTAAGCTTCACCTTGTCATTGCTGAGCACGTGCTAACTTAGCCAAATATCTTGGCGTAATAAATCATGGAATTTTCAAAGCCAGGAGAGATTGGTGTTAATTGATTCATGGCCCATGAAGGACTAATCAGGGGCTGCACACCTATTTATCACAAAACTTCCAAAGACTTTTCAGAGAAGCTCTTTAACTTCTTCAGTATAGGATTCATTGAAAGGATTACAAGTTTGACTGAATAGAAACTGTAGATGAAAACCCAATATTCTTCAGTTTGATTCAGAATTATATTAGCAATCCTGAGAACATGAAAGAGGTCAAGTAGCATGAGTCACGATAGAAGAGCAGCCCATCAGAAGCACTCTGTGGGAATGTCTGCAGGCCAAAGTCATTCCGAAGAGACTTAGGATTCAGCATGTGAAGAGGTTTGACTCAAAATTGATTGTGATTTTGAAAGAAAAAGAAATCAGATTTTAAAGACAAATTTAAGCTATTTTTGATGAGTAAAATAAAATTGTCTATAATGTAATAGTATTTCTCCTTCCACCCCATACCCTCTCCCCTAAGAGTCGTCATTAAATCAGTGGTAAATTTTAGAATCAATAAGATACTGTAATAAATGTCAAATAAATTTTAGTTTAAAGATACGGCCTTGTGGTGGAATCACCCTGACCCAGCTATATAGCCTTTCTTCTCCTTTGCCTTTCTTTACCATGCTCTTTGCCTGGACCTTCTCATTTCTGTGGAATCTATAGCTCCAGATCTGAGCTGTGTCGGAGCTGAGTGAAGCATACAAACCAGGGGACATCAAGTCTTTGATTTCTCCTCCATGGGCACTGCAAGGAAGCAGTCTTTGCTGTGACATGAAAGACCACTGGAAAGAAGGGCAGGAAGGTGGTCCTGTGCCTGTGGATTGACTTCTTGGCCTCAGCCCTTGAGCCAGTGACCAGGGCCCCACAGTGCTTGGGAAATTTGTTCTTCCTTCTTGGTAGGCCTATTATGGCTTTGACTGCAGACAAGCACAGAGAAATAGGAGCTGGGCACCAGCAGGAGAATGCAGCTGCTCCCTTGGCCCTGTCACCTGTAACACAGTCAAGGCCAGGAGCCATGTATCACCCAAAACACTCAGCTCTTCAAATCTCATTTCTGAAAATGGTGAGCCTTCCTTTATCTGCCTACATTCAAAATCCTGCTTTGCCTTATTTTTGGAATCCAATATTTTAGTCACTTGTTATATTCCAGGAATTATATACACACTACCTCATTGAATCCTCATGAATGCTGTATCAATATTGATATTATTTCTCTTGCTTCTCATTTTATAGATGATGTAATTGAGTTTTGGAAGTGGAGACAGGATTTGACCCCAAGCTCTGTCTGCAAATCTCATTTGAACGAATCAGCATTGGACTGAACTAGTCAGATTCTCCTCCAAACACTTTTTCAATTTAATTTTTATTTTATATTGGAGTATAGTTGATTTACAATGGTGTGTCAGTTTCAGGTGTACAGAAAAGTGGTTCAGTTATACATATACATATATCCATTCTTTTTCAGATTCTTTTCCCATATGGGTTATTACAGAGTATTGAGTAGAGTTCCCTGTGCTATACAGTAGGTCCTTGCTGATTATCTATTTTATATTTAGTCAAACACTCTTCTTTAAAATAACTGCTTTATTGAGATATAATTCACATACCATATGACTAACCTTTTTTTTAATACATCTTTAGTGAAGTATAATTGCTTCACAATACTGTGTTAGTTTCTCTTGCACAACAAAGCAAATCAGCCACATGCATACACATATCCCCATATACCCTCTCTCTTGTGTCTCCCTCCCATCCTCTCTATCCCACCCCTCTAGGTCATCACAAAGCACCAAGCCGACCTCCCTGTGCTATGCTGCTACTTCCCATCACCCAACTATTTTACATTCGGTAGTGCATATATGTCAATGCTACTCTCACTTCGCCTCAGCTTCGCCCTCCCACCCCAGGTCATCAAGTCCATTCTCTATGTCTACCTCTTTATTCCTGCCGTGCAACTAGGTGATTCACCTTTTTTAAGTGTAAAATTCAATAGGTTTTAGTGTATTCACAGAGTTGTGCAACCATCTCAATACCTAATTCAAGAATATTTTCATCACCCCCAAAAGAAATTCTATGTCTATAGAATAGAAATTTCTATTTCTATAGAATAGTCACTTCTCATTCCCCCCACCCCAACCACTGATACCACTAATCTATTTTCTGTCTCTACCAATTTTCCTATTCTGGATATTTCATATAAATGGAATCGTGCAACATGTGGCCTTTTGTGTCTCCCTTCTTACACTTATGCATAATCTTTTCAAGATTCACCTATTTTGCAGCACAAATCAGTACTTTATTTGTTTTTATGACTGAATAATATTCCATTGTATGGATACACCACATTTTGTTTATTCGTTCATCATCAATGGAGGGACATTGGATTGTTTCCACTTCTTTTTTTTTTTTTTTTTGCAGTATGCGGGCCTCTCACTGCTGTGGCCTCTCCCGTTGTGGAACACAGACTCCGGATGTGCAGGCTCAGCGGCCATGGCTCACGGGCCCAGCCGCTCTGCGGCACGTGGGATCCTCCCGGACCGGGGCATGAACCCACGTGCCCTGCACCAGCAGGCGGACTCTCAACCACTGCGCCACCAGGGAAGCCCTGTTTCCACTTCTTTGATGTCATAAATAATATACCATGCACATTCTTGTATAAGTTTTTGTGCAGACATATGTTTTCAACTTTTGTGGGTATATACCTAGGAGTGAAATTTCTGGGTCATATGGTAAATCTATGTTTAACATTTGAGGAACTGTCAAACTGCTTTCTACAATGAGTATACCATTTTACATTTCCATCAGAAATGTATGAGGGTTCCAATTTCCCTACATCCTAGCCAAAACATTATTCTTGCCTTTTTTATTATAGTCATCCCAACAAGTATGAAATGGTATCTCATTGTAGTTTTGATTTACATTTCTTTAGTGACTAATGATGTTGAGCATCTTTTCATGCGTTTATTGACTATTTGTATATTTTCTTTGGAGAAGTATCTATTCAAATTCTTTGCCCACTTTTAAATTGGTATATTTGTCTTTTTGTTGTTGAGTTGTAAGAGTTCTTTATAAATTTTGGATACAAATCCCTTAGCAGATATATTATTTGCAAATATGCTATCCCATTTTATGAGCTTTCTTTTCACTTTCTTGATAATGTCCTTTGAAGCACCAAAGTTTTTAACTTTGATGAAGTCCAATCGATTTTTTCTTTTGTTACTTGTGCTCTGGTGTCATATCTAAGAAACTGCTGCCAAATATAAGGTCATGAAATTTTATTCTTATATTTCTTTCTGAGTTTTATAGTTTTAGCTCTTAGATCTATGATCTATTTTCAGTCAATTTTTGTATATGATGTGAGGTAGGAGTCCAAATTTCTTTTTTGGTATGGGGATATCCAGTCGTCCCAGCACCATGTATTGAAAGACTATTCTTTCCCCCCATTGAATTATAGAAAATTTAAGGATTTATTTCTAGACTCTCAGTTATCTTCCATTGATCTATATGTCTATCCTTATCCTTATGCCATTGTCTTGATTACCATATCCTCGAAGTAAATGAGAAATAAGGGAAGCCTGAGTCTTCCAACTTTATTTTTTTTTCCCAAGAACCTTTTGGGCTATTCCAGGTCCCTTGCATTTCCATACGAATTTTCAGAGCAGCTTGTCAAATTATGCAAAAAACCCAGCTGGGATGCTGATAGGGATTGCACTGAAGCTGTAAGTTAATTTGGGGAATACTGACATATTACAATATTAAGTCTTCCAATTCATGACCATGAGATCTATTTCCATTTATTTAATCTTCTTCAGTTTCTTTCATGATGTTTCTCAGTTTCAATTGTATATCTTATACATCCTCTGTTAAATTTATTCCTAAGTATTTTATTCTTTTTGATGCTTTCGTAAATGGAAATGTTTCCTAATATTTTTTAGATTGTTCACTGATGGCGTATATGAATATGATTAATTTTTTTGTATATTGTTCTTATATCCTGCAACCTTGATGAACTCTCTTGTTAGTTCTAATACATTTTTGCATATGAATTCTTTAGGATTTCTAATCTACATTGTCCAAACACTGCTGAATGAAGTCCTCAATCTTTGGATGGTCTCTTCAGATCCAAATTCCACACTGTTTATAATCATAACCCTCTAATGCTCTCTTGGTTCTAATGGACTTTTTGTTTTTGTTGTTTTATTTTTACCACCTAGTGTCTATTCCCTCCTCTTCTGGTATAGTTTCCAGGGGTACACTCCCTCTCCCACTCTCAGTCCATAACCTTTGGGGAGCTCCAATTCCAGGCATGTGATACAAGCCTGATTACCACATCCATTGGACCATCATCATTGATTTGAGCTGGGCATATGGCACAATCAGAATCAATGAGTTGCATTCTCAGGACTTTGAAAAGTCTGCCACAAGATCACACATTTTTCTTTTCTGCCGGTCTTGAGGTCAACACAAAGAAGAGAGATAGAGATTGGTTCTGATTATATTACTTAAACCCAAGATCACATTAAACTGGAGGTCCAGTCAAGCCCTTGACTATTCAGGTTTGTGATCCAATGAATTATCTTTATGGATTAGCAAGTTCAGGGTGACTTGTCTACCACTTATACTGATGCTACCTCAGATCATGTGTGAGGATAAAAGACCACGGTAGTTTTGCATTGCAACTTCTAAGAGTTTTATTTTAAATAAGTGGTTTAGTGATTAAAGGTGTAACAGACACTTTTTAAAAAATACCCTCATGTTTTGCCTTTCCATTCTATGAAGGAGACTCAAATAAAGAAACGTGATTTCCATCGGGGCACACATATTCAAATTATTTAGTTTTACCTTTGGCAATACACTTTGCTTGAACTCCATGTGCAGCCCCTCTGGTGGTTAATTTAATAGGTAATAGTCCAGGCTTCCTTCTCTCCCAGCAGTTTTGCTCATGGTGACTTTGCTCTCAGAGGGTCTGAGGCCATTTGGATTCGTCGCTATAGTATGTTTTAAACTAATCCCATTAGATGGAAACAAACAGTTTATTTTATTAGGAAGATCTAGAAGGAGTTTTGCATAATATCCAACAGTGTTAAGCAAGAAAAAAAGAAACTCCTTTAAATAACCAATTCCACGAGAGACGCTGTTTGCTTTTACTCCTTTGTACAGCTCATTCCAGAGAAAGAAAGCTATCCTCAACTTATGATTTAACATTTACCAGGAACGGCAGAGGTTTTCAGCTCTGGGCCCTAAAACCTATCCTTGTGGCTCAATTCTTTTAGTTGATCGGGAACAGGAAATTATTCCAGGGAAAGGGGTTCTTTTATCTCCCAGCTATAGATTTATTTAGAAAGAGGAGTTTAAGGAGGTCAGAGACTGGTCCTCCCCTGACTAAATGGAGTTAATTTATTATTTACCACCTTTATAAAGTAAAGGCATACAGTAGTGCTTAAGAGCTTAGACTTGGAATTTGTCAAACATGGATCAAAAATTTGCCTCTACTGCTCACTAGAATGTGCCCACTGGAAAGTTACTGAACCACTCTGAGCTTTAGACTCCTCTTTTGTAAAGTGGGGTTATTCATAAAACCTACTTGATAGAGTTTTTTGAGGACTGAATGGGATGACACAAAAGGCACTTGGTTCCTGGTGCCTACTAAATGCTCAATAAATATTATTATGTCATTATTGTTACTTTTTAACCTCAGCAGGCATGGTAAATATTGGACAGCCCTGCCTCCCTCTAAGAAGGCATGTTCACAATCCAGTCTCAAAATCCAGGTGGCCAAGATGAGCAAAGTTGCCAGATTTGACCCATGCTGAAAAAGCTGGCGTTATCTGCACCCAGTGCTCTCCTGGAAGAATGCCAGAACACCATGGCGTCACAACCATGTAAGTATCAGGAATTTCAGGTATGAAATCAAGTATTGGTTTCTGCATCTAGATTTTTTTTTTTCTGGTTGCTATTTTTTTCCTTATGCCTCCCTTTCCTATTCCTACGCTTTCCAAGTGTTAGGGGATACTGCCATTAAACTTCTTAGATCTGTCTTTGTTTTTATCCCATCCAATCTACTTAAAGCATCTCAACAGAAATAGCAAAGAATCACAAGTTAATTCCACTGAGAATCCACTCAGAATGATGACTCCCAAGCTAAAGGCATTTCTCAATCAGTGGAGTGAATGGTGTGGACATTAGTGCCGCTACTTACAGTCATTGATGAATCTGCTCTTAACCCCCGGAGCCCCCAAGTGTGACTGCAGCAATGGGGCAGGGGAAGGCTTTACAGGGCGGAATAAATGAGCTCATTGAGCCTATATATTTTGGAAGCCAAAACTATCGCCAGATGATTCAAGAAATGGGATGCAAAAAAAATGACTTTTATCACTGAAAAGGAGGAAAGGATTCAACAAAGGCAAACTCTGGGAAGAAGGAACAGCCAATGTTGCCCTATTTCTAGCTCTTCCAATTATGGCATTGGTCTATTCCATTACACTAGTCAAGGAAAAATGCCTCCTTTATAGGTTTGTTCTGCTGGAGACGATGATTATTAAAGCAATTTGTTAGAGGCAGCTTGCGTGCATAATAAAGCAAGATAATCGTATTGGAGAAGCTGGTCTGAAGCAGAGATTCAGCTGGAAAGGCCACTACCCATAACTTGGTTTTTTAGACCTGGGTAATGATGGTCACCCTTAGTGACCAAGCTGCACGGCATGCTTTAATTGGATTTTCCCCAAAATATCTGGTAATGAGATTAAGCCTGCTTAAAAAGTAGACACTTCTGGAATCCTGCTTTCACTTAAGACAGGAAAGCTTATCGATCAGATCACAGCGCCTTTTGGTGGAGAAAAAAATCAGTCTGCCCCTCCAGTCTATTTATTCACTCAACAAATATTCATCCAAGACCTACTCTGCAAAGGGATGGGAATATATGCAGTGAAGAATTTAAAAAGCATAATGGCTGTCTTTGTCGGATTTCTATCCTTGTGGAAGAGATCAAACAAGGCACTATGCAATTAGATATTCAATCATAATCATGACAAATGCTTCAAAGGAGAACTATGGGGCACTTTACATACAAATATCAGAAACTCTACCTAAACTGAGTGATCAGAGAAAATTTTCTTGAGGAGGTAGCATTTTGCTGAACACTAACAATGAGAATTAGTTAAGAAGTGGGGTGGGAAGTGGAAATGTGTTCTAGGCATCTGTCAAGGCTCCGAGGATTGGAGCTGGGAGAGTAACAGAGGAGAGGCACAGGAAGGTTCTGGGAAAGTTGCAAGGGCCCTTTGCATATGCTGCCCTCCTTGCCTGGAGCAGAGTGGGCTGCCTCAGCGTGTATGCAGGGCCATGGGTAGGATCAGGCTCCACTCTAAGAGCACTGGGGAGTCATTGGAGGATCCTAGGCAGGGGGCATGACAGTAATTTAGCATTTTTGAAAGATCACTCTGGCTTTGATGTGAAGAATGACTTGGAGAGGGCAAGAAGGACTCGAGAGGTATTCAGGAGGAAAAAACAACAATACTTGGAAATTGACTGGATATAGAATGGACAGATGAACCTCTATGAAATATTACTAGGAGGAAAATCTCATATTAGAAAGAATCGTTGACATTGGGGAAATCTCCAATGATTATCCACAACTACCCTCTCTGAGCTTCATTTAGTAAAACAAATAAAACCAGGATAAGAAACACTGAATGAGACAGTATTACTAGGTGCAGTTGTAGTAATACTGGAAAAATAAATGTGGACATACACAGGGTACTTAAGATGTGCTCAAAGTTTTTCAAGGTTTCAACTACCATAAGGAGTATGGGGAGTATGACTTCCCAGAGGCCTGGGAGTCTACTTTGCTGGGAGTGCCTAAAATTGTGTTTTAATAGTGAGCATCACAAAGAGGCAAAATTATGGACTTGTGAAGTCAGGTGTGTGTGAGTTCAGAGTCTCACTTTGTCCTTTATTTCGGGTGGTTCTGACTTTGAAGTAGTTATTTGACTCCTCCAAGCTTCACTTTCCTTACCTGAAAAATTGAACTGAAAGAGGTAGGGACTCACAGTGTTTAGTGTAAAATATTAGTTCCTGTCACCTTTCTCAAATAATAATTATAAAGATCTAGCTAATAATCATATTTGTAATAAAATAGAAATAGTTAGTAGTCATTGAATGCCTACAGTGTGCCAGCAACTATGCAAGGCACTTATATTTATTAATTCATCTAGTCCTATAACAACCCTCTAAAATAGGTACTGTCATCATACCCATTTAACAGATAAGAAAACTGAGACCATAGACTCAGGGCCCCCCAAGTGAGTGGCAGAGTCAGGATTCAAAGACAACTAGTTTGAGTGGGTATTAAAAAAAAAATGTTTCCATACAACTTATGAGGCAACAACAGGCAGAAATAGAGGTTGAAATTTATGTTAATCACCATCTGAAATTCTATACTCTCAATAAGTTCAGATGGAAAACCTCAACTTGATGGCACAGAGGCATAGTGCTCTGAAAAATTTAACGCTGTGCCACGCTTATGAAGAATGAAACCCGCTGGATGTCTATTTCGCAGCATTCCAAATGTTCTCCCACCCTTCGCCTTACGACCAAGGAACAACTTCAATTTATATGCCAACTCATCACACTGCAGCATGCCAAGTACTTTGCTGGTGATGAAGTGCAGTGGTTTAAGGGGACAGTATGTCACAGCGGGTTAATGACAGAAAGTAGACAGCACCAGCGAGGCCCCCAGCTTGGATTTAAGAGAGGGGGCTCAGTTGGGGATCTGGGCATAGTCCAGCCCAGACTGGGAAAGGCTGAATGTCTGAACCCACCTCCCCTTCTGCTCTACTCTGATGAGGGGCAAAGAAATCCTGCAAACCTGAAAGCTTTAAAGACCTGTGGAAACAAACTAACACAGGATGCTTTCATCACAGCCACTGCAAGGATAACCATGGGACTGTATAAGGTGGCACTTTGAGAACTCAACTTTTCGTTCCATATTTTGATACAGAGATCATTGAATACTGATGTGCAATGACGCTGTGTGCTGTTATCTAATGCCCGCTTTTCCAGAGAACTCCATGAGGGCAAAAGTTAGTCTGATTCTCTCCTATATCATAGCACTTAGCATGATGCCTGGAAAAATGATAATAATAATGAGGAGGAGAACGAAGGAAACTAACAGTTTACATGTACTGCATATTTACAATAGGCCCATCATGGTCTAAATACTTTCCATGAACTATTGTTTAATCCTGACAATAATCGTATGTGATAGGTTTTATTACTATCACGTTTTACAAAGAGGAAACTGAGGTGTAGTCAACTGCAGTAACAGACTGACTCAGCGAGGAAATGGTAGAGACGGGACTCAAATCCAGGCCCTGCTTCAGGTTCTGTGCTCCCAACCACTATACCAGGATGCCTCTAGTAAAGAGAGGAGATTAGGGAGTCCTTGTGAAATAAATAAGTGTTCCAGAAACTCTCGCAGTAGTGAGGGATGTGAACCGGGAGTGAGTGCCTTCTTAAGAGGCATACTGAAATCCCTGGGGAATTTTTTCAAACTACCCATCCCTTTCTTAGTCACTTCCCACCTACTTCGGAGTGAAAATCCTCAGTGTGGTCAGTCACTTTTAGTGGTACAAAATGTGTTTTCTCCCTCAAGCATATTCGGAGGAAAAATGAGACTTTAGAAATTATTGCTCTAAAACAGTGGTCCTCAAGCCTGGCTGCACATTCAACTAAACCTGGAAGCTTTTAAGAATACTGATGCTAAAAAAAAATAAAAAATAAAAATACTGATTCTGTGCCCACCTTCAATGGACTGAATGATAATTGCTAGGGGTGGAGCCTGGGCATTGGTATTTCTTAAGAGCCACCCAGGCAACTCCAATATGGTGAAGATTGAGAGGCACTGGTCTACTCTCCTCAGCAAAAAGCAACCAACGGACTCTCCAGGCCCACCTCATTCCCTTTCCTTAGGTACTAACATAGAGGTACAGTTCCCTGAACAGATATCAAGGGTGTTAGCTATTTAAAAATTTAATTTAATTCAACAAATATTTCATGAGCATCTCCTATGTAGAAAAGGCAGAGAAGCACAAAACACAATTTTTGTCATTTATGGCCTTAAACCTTAAAGGGATAATATAAGCACAGAGGTGAGTATATAACATAGCTATAACATCTAAGAAAATACCATAGAAATAGGAAGGAGTAGGAAGACTGATAGGAAGAGAGGCCCTGATGGAAAGTAGAAGTGACTCTCTATAGACAGCTAAGGAAAATGCCATAGAAGCACAGAGGAAATGGATGAGGAAGAGCAGAGAAAGCAAAGATGGTATCTCTTTTCTTTTTTTAACTTTTTATTTTGAGGTAATTATAGATTCACACGCAGTTATAAGAAATAATACAGAGAAATCCCATATACTGTTGTCAATTTTCCCCAATGGTAACATCTTGCATAACTATAGTATTCCACACCTCTTCTTTTTTTGACGGAAGGCTCTGAGAATAAGCAGTAGATTAAAAAAAAAAGTTTATAATAACCTATCAGATAATATAACTATGAGGATAGATCAATATTTTATTACAAACTTGTGGCAAAAAGAGAGACCTTGCTTGACCTTGGAAGGCACATTTGATGTGAAGAGGAAGGTTAGATACATGTAAAAAGAACATCTGGTTAAGAAGATCATTAGAACCTAGACTGACAGTCAGCCAAGTAGATGGGTAGGTAGTTTCCCAGAAGAAGTCTTAATCTCATTAAAGTTTAATGTAAAACTGCTTAAGCAGTTTATCACAAATCTTAATTTCCTTCCTAGTAGGAGGTTATGAATTACATCATGAGAAAACATCTGTCTCAAACCAGGTTTGGGACAGTTTTTCATAAACAAAGGAATTAAGTGCAGTGTTGAGGACCCACCCTGAGATTTGGAAAGACTGAACATGATACCTGGACCTGAGTCCCTGGGAAGATGACCCAAGAAGAGACCCAAAGGTAACAGACCAGCAACATGGAAACTTCAGCTTCTGTGTGACATAAATGATTTGATGTTTGCAATATATTATTTCCATGTTAGACTATGATTCCTCTATAATACAACCTATAGAAGGACAGGGATTTTTGTCTGTTATTTACACTGATTTTTTCCTTTGAATATTATTAAGTACCTATTATTAACATGCAATAAATATTGATTGACTAAGTAAATTCCTAAATATTGAGATAACCAGTAGTCTTTCTGGCCCTATATTTGAATCATGGTGGGGGTAGGGATTGTTAATTTAGGATGATGTTTCATGAATTAATATTTGGGGAGCACACGTATGAGTGTACTGATATACACCAGTGCCTCAACTGTGAGAAAAATTTCAGCCTCATCTTGTATAAGGACCTCTACTGGGACACATTGTTGGGAATCCAGCAATCACTCAAGAAAGCCTTTGTTTTAATTATAATAATAAAGAACAAATCAGTGGTTGCTGGGAACTGGGGTTGGGGCCGTGATTACAATGGGATAGCATGCGAGAGTTTTGGATGCCATTCTATATACTGATTAGAATGTATACATCTAAAAAAAAAAAGAATGTATACATCTAATAAATCTGTACATCTATTAAAATTCATAGAATACTGCAAAACAATTCAACTATTTTAAAAATAAAATATTTACCACTAAATGACTACTGAATGGATATCTTGTAGGGTCAGCCAATGAATCAGTACTCTTGTCTCTTGGACCATCCTCTGCCTCCATACATGGTTAGATTTCCAGGAATGCTACTTATATTGTAATATTCCATCCCCATCCCACCCTTCATGAAGACTGACAATGACTAGGCACTGAGCTGAACCAATCAAGTCTCTCAGATATGTGAGACTGGGACTGTTGCCACAAGTCAATCTCCAAAAGTGGATTGAAAGGTAACAACAAAATCTATGGTTGTGAGGCAGCCATATTCTATTAAACAGATGCAGAAGTTGAGAAAGCTGGTTTGCAGAGCAAAACAGAGAAGGAAGCAAACCCACAAAAGAAGTAGATATGAAGGAAATGAGAAAGAGAAAGAGAATCAGACATGCTGACTGATTGATTTAATGGTTCTTCTTCTGGTTCCTCTTTTTAAAGTTCATCTACTTTCTTATTCTTGATTTCTATGAGCTATTCTATGCTTTTAACATATATTCCTTTTTATGTTTATATTTAATCAAACTCAAGTAATCCTGTTTCTAAGACCATAGACTCTAAATTAATTTATGTGCCATTAAATACTAGCTCTACTGCCTTCAATCCATGAGAATTTGGGCAATTCAACCTCTCAGGGCCTAAGTTTTCTATCTTTAACAGAGCATAATAGTACCTTCCAAAAAAGCTGTGAGGAAGCTAGCCGGGAGGGAGTGGGGGAAAAAGTCTGGAGCTGCCGAAGAGGCAAGAGACTTTTTCGTCCCTCTTTGTTTCCTGGTGCACGAGGAGAGGAGATTAACAGTGCCAGTTAAAGGAGCTCCAGAGACAGGCGCGAGCCGTGGCTATCAGCATGGACCCCAGAGATGGGCATGGGATGCTAAGGCTGCTGCTGCCGCCACCAAGAAGCCTGTGTGCAGGCACAAGTCACTCTCCACACCTCCCCTCCCGGGAGCCTGTGCAGCCCGCCACTGCCAGGGTCCTGTGATCCAGGGACAACTTCCCCAGGAGAACACACGGCACGCCTCAGGCTGTTGCAACGTCACGCTGGCCTCTGCTGCTGCAGGCTCGCCCCGCATCCATAGCCCTCCCTCCCCCCAGACTGAGTGAGCCAGAGGCCCCTAACCAGCTGCTGCTTTAACCCCGTCCTGTCTGAGTGAAGAACAGATGCCCTCAGGTGACCTACATGCAGAGACGGGTCCAAATCCAAAGCTGAACCCCGGGAGCTGTGCGAACAAAGAAGAGAAAGGGAAATCTCTCCCAGCAGCCTCAGGAGCAGAGGATTAAATCTCCACAATCAACTTGATGTACCCTGCATCTGTGGAATACCTGAATAGACAAAGAATCATCCCAAATTGAGGAGGTAGACTTTGGCAGCAAAGATATATATATATTTTTTTCCCTTTTTCTGAGTGTGTATGTGTATGCTTCTGTGTGTGATTTTGTCTGTATAGCTTTGCTTTTACCATTTGTCCTAGGGTTCTGTCTGTACATTTTTGGGTTTTTTTTATTACTTAAAAAATTTTTTTTCTTAATAATTATTTTTTATTTTAATAACTATTTTATTTTATTTTATATCTTCTTTCTTTCTTTCTTTTCTCCCTTTTATTCTGAGCCATGTAAAGGAAAGGCTCTTGGTGTTCCAGCCAGGCATTCAGGACACTGGTCCACAAGAGATCTCCCAGCTCCACGTAATATCAAATGGCAAAAATCTCCCAGAGATCCCCATCTCAACGCCAAGACCTAGCTCCACACAACAACCAGCAAGCTACAGTGCTGGACACCCTATGCCAAACAACTAGCAAGACAGGAACACAACCCCATCCATTAGCAGAGACGCTGCCTAAAATCATAATAAGGCCACAGATACCCCCAAAACACACCAACAGACGTGGACCTGCCCACCAGAAAGACAAGATCCAGCCTAATACACCATAACACAGGCACTACTCCCCTCCAGCAGAAAGCCTACACAACCCACTGAACCAACCTTAGGCACTGGGGAGAGACACCAAAAACAATGGGAACGATGAACCTGCAGCCTGCGAAAAGGAGACACCAAACACAGTTAAGTTAAGCAAAATGAGAAGACAGAAAAACACACAGCAGATGAAGGAGCAAGGCAAAAACCCATCAGACCTAACAAATGAAGAGGAAATAGGCAGTCTACCTGAAAAAGAATTCAGAGTAATGACAGTAAAGATGATCCAAAATCTTGGAAATAGAATAGAGAAAATACAAGAAACGTTTAACAAGGACCTAGAAGAACTAAAGAGCAAACAAACAGTGATGAACACCACAATAAATGAAATTAAAAATTCTCCAGAAGGGATCAATAGCAGAATAACTGAGGCAGAAGAACGGATAAGTGACCTGGAAGATAAAATAGTAGAAATAGCTACTACAGAGCAGAATAAAGAAAAAAGAATGAAAAGAATTGAGGACAGTGTCAGAGACCTCTGGGACAACAACACTGAACGCAACAACATTCGAATTATAGGGGTCCCAGAAGAAGAAGAGAAAAAGAAAGTCTCTGAGAAAATATTTGAAGACATTATAGTTGAAAACTTCCCTAATATGGGAAAGGAAATAGTTAATCAAGTCCAGGAAGCACAGAGCGTCCCATACAGGATAAACCCAAGGAGAAACACACCAAGACATATATTAATCAAACAATCAAAAATTAAATACAAAGAAAAAACATTAAAAGCAGCAAAGGAAAAACAACAAATAACACACAAGGGTATCCCCATAAGGTTAACAGCTGATCTTTCAGCAAAAACTCTGCAAGCCAGAAGGGAGTGGCAGGACATATTTAAAGTGATGAAGGAGAAAAACTACAACCAAGATTACTCTACCCAGCAAGGATCTCATTCAGATTCCATGGAGAAATCAAAAGTTTTACAGACAAGCAAAAGCTAAGAGAATTCAGCACCACCAAACCAGCTCTACAACAAATGCTAAAGGAACTTCTCTAAGTGGAAAACACAAGAGAAGAAAAGGACCTACAAAAACAAACAATTAAGAAAATGGTCATAGGAACATACATATCAATAATTACCTTAAACCTGAATGCATTAAATGCTCCAACCAAAAGACAAAGGCTTGCTGAATGGATACAAAAATAAGACCCATCTATATGCTATCTACAAGAGACCCCTTTCAGACCTAGGGACACATACAGAGTGAAAGTGAGGGGATGGAAAAAGATAGTCCATGCAAGTGGAAATCAAAAGAAAGCTGGAGTAGCAATTCTCATATCAGACAAAACAGACTTTAAAATAAAGACTATTACAAGAGACAAAGAAGGACACTACATAATGATCAAGGGATAGATCCAAGAGGAAGCTATAACAATTGTAAACATTTGTGCACCCAACATAGGAGCACCTCAATACATAAGGCAAATACTAACAGCTATAAAATGGGAAATCGACATTAACACAATCATTGTAGGGGACATTAACACCTCATTGCACCAATGGACAGATAATCCAAAATGAAAATAAATAAGGAAACACAAGCGTTAAATGATACATTAAACAAGATGGACTTAATTGATATTTAGAGGACATTCCATCTAAAAACAACAGAATACACATTCTTCTCAAGTTCTCATGGAACATTCTCCTGGATAGATCATATCTTGGGTCACAAATCAAGCCTTGGTAAATTTAAGAAAACTGAAATCGTATCAAGTATCTTTTCCGACCATAACACTATGAGACTAGATATCAATTAGAGGAAAAAATCTGTAAAACATACAAACACATGGAGGCTAAACAATACACTACTTAATAACCAAGAGATCACTGAAGAAATCAAAGAGGAAATCAAAAAATACCTAGAAACAAATGACAATGAAAGCATGACAACCCAAAACCTAGGGGATGCAGCAAAAGCAGTTCTAAGACGGAAGTTTATAGCAATACAATCCTACCTTAAGAAACAAGAAAAAGCTCAAATAAATAACCTAACCATACACCTAAAGCAATTAGAGAAAGAAGAACAAAAAAACCCCAAAGTTAGCAGAAGGAAAGATATCATAAAGATCAGATCAGAAATAAATGAAAAAGAAATGAAGGAAACGATAGCAAAGATCAATAAAACTAAAAGCTGGTTCTTTGAGAAGATAAACAAAATTGATACACCATTAGCCAGACTCATTGAGAAAAAAAGGGAGAAGACTCAAATAAATAGAATATGAAATGAAAAAGGAGAAGTAACAACTGACACTGCAGAAATACAAAGGATCATGAGAGATTACTACAAGCAGCTCTATGCCAATAAAATGGACAACCTGGAAGAAATGGACAAATTCTTGGAAATGCACAACCTTCCAAAACTGAACCAGGAAGAAACAGAAAATATAAACAGACCAATTACAAGCACTGAAATTGAGACTGTGATTAAAACTCTTCCAACAAACAAAAGCCCAGGACCAGATGGCCACACAGGCTAATTCTATCAAACATTTACAGAAGAGATAACACCTATCCTTCTCAAACTCTTCCAAAACATAGCAGAGGGAGGAACATTCCCAAACTCATTCTACGAGGCCACCATCACCCTGATACCAAAACCAGACAAAGATGTCACAAAGAAAGAAAACTACAGGCCAATATCACTGATGAACATAGATGCAAAAATCCTCAACAAAATACTAGGAAACAGAATCCAACAAAACATTGAAAGGACCATACACCATTATCAAGTGGGATTTATCTCAGGAATGCAAGGATTCTTCAATATAAGCAAATCAATCAATGTGATACACCATATTAACAGACTGAAGGAGAAAAACCATATGATCATCTCAATAGATGCAGAGAAAGCTTTCGACAAAATTCAACACCCATTTATGATAAAAACCCTTCAGAAGGTAGGCACAGAGGGAACTTACCTCAACATAATAAAGGCCATATATGACAAACCCACAGCCAACATCGTTCTCAATGGTGAAAAACTGAAACCATTTCCACTAAGAGCAGGAATAAGACAAGGTTGCCCACTCTCACCACTAGTATTCAACATAGTTTTGGAAGTTTTAGCCAGAGAAGAAAAGGAAATAAAAGGAATCCAAATCGGAAAAGAAGAAGTAAAGCTGTCACTGTTTGCAGATGACATGATACTATACACAGAGAATCCTAAAGATGCTACCAGAAAACTACTAGAGCTAATCAATGAATTTGGTAAAGTAGCAGGATACAAAATTAATGCACAGAAATCTCTTGCATTCCTATACACTAATGATGAAAACTCTGAAAGTGAAATTAAGAAAACACTCCCATTTACCACTGCAACAAAAAGAATAAAATATCTAGGAATAAACCTACCTAAGGAGACAAAAGACCTGTATGCAGAAAATTATAAGACACTGATGAAAGAAATTAAAGATGATACAAACAGATGGAGAGATATACCATGTTCTTGGATTGGAAGAATCAACACTGTGAAAACGACTCTACTACCCAAAGCAATCTACAGATTCAATGCAATCCCTATCAAACTACCACTGGCATTTTTCACAGAACTAGAAAAAAAAATTTCACAATTTGTATGTAAACACAAAAGACCCTGAATAGCCAAAGCAACCTTGAGAAAGAAAAACAGAGCTGGAGGAATCACGCTCCCTGCTTTCAGACTATACTACAAAGCTACAGTAATCAAGACAGTATGGTACTGGCACAAAAACAGAAATATAGATCCATGGAACAGGATAGAAAGCCCAGAGATAAACCCACGTACTTATGGTCACCTTATCTTTGATAAAGGAGGCAAGAATATACAGTGGAGAAAAGATAGCCTCTTCAATAAGTGGTGCTGGGAAAACTGGACAGGTACATGTAAAAGTATTAAATCAGAACACTCCCTAACACCATACACAAAAAAAAACCTCAAAATGCATTAAAGACCTAAATGTAAGGCCAGACACTATAAAACTCTAAAGAGGAAAACATAGGCAGAACACTCTGTGACATAAATCACAGCAAGATCCTTTTTGACCCACCTCCTAGAGAAATGGAAGTAAAAACAAAAGTAAACAAATGGGACCTAATGAAACTTAAAACCTTTTGCACAGCGAAGGAAACCATAAACAAGACGAAAAGACAACCCTCAGAATGGGAGAAAATATTTGCAAATGAAGCAACTGACAAAGGATTAATCTCCAAAATTTACAAGCAGCTCATGCAGCTCAATATCAAAAAAAAAGCAAACAACCCAATTCAAAAATGGGCAGAATACCTAACAGACATTTCTCCAAAGATGATATACAGATTGCCAGGAAACACATGAAAGAATGCTCAGTAATCATTAGAGAAATGCAAATCAAAACTGCAATGAGATATCATCTTACACTGGTCACAATGGCCATCATCAAAAAATCTACAAACAATAAATGCTGGATAGGGTGTGGAGAAAAGGGAACCCTCTTGCACTGTTGGTGGGAATGTAAATTGATACAGCCACTATGGAGAACAGTATGGAGGTTCCTTAAAAAACTAAAAATAGAACTACCATATGACCCAGCAATCCCACTACTGGGCATATACCCTGAGAAAACCATAATTCAATAAGAGTCATGTACCAAAATGTTCATTGCAGCTCTATTTACAATAGCCAGGACATGGAAGCAACCTGAGTGTCCATCAACAGATGAATGGATAAAGAAGATGTGGCACATATATACAATGGAATATTACTCAGCCATAAAAAGAAACGAAACTGAGTTATTTGTAGTGAGGTGGATGGACCTAGAGTCTGTCATACAGAGTGAAGTAAGTCAGAAAGAGAAAAACAAATACCATATGCTAACACATATATATGGAATCTAAAAAAAGAAAAAAAAATGGTCTGAAGAACCTCAGGGCAGGACAGGAATAAAGACGCAGACGTAGAGAATGGGCTTGAGGACACGGGGAGGGGTAATAGTAAGCTGAGACAAGGTAAGAGAGTGGCATGGACTTATACGTACTACCGAATGTAAAATAGATAGCTAGTGGGAAGCAGCCACATAGCACAGGGAGATCAGCTTGGTGCTTTGTGACCACCTAGAGGGGTGGGATAGGGAGGGTGGGAGAGAGACACAAAAGGGAGGAGATATGGGGATATATGTATATGTATAGCTGATTCACTCTGTCATAAAGCAGAAACTAACACACCATTGTAAAGCAATTATACTCCAATAAAGATGTTAAAAAAAAAAAGACCTAAAGTAAATAAATAAATAAAAATACAGTAACTCATATTGGTAATTCAGTAGTGATTTTAACAGAAGATAAAACAGAGCAAGGAAGAGTAATGAAATGAAAGGTAAATAATTAGAATATACCCAAGTTGAGAGGCACAGACAGGGAAAATATGGAAAACAGATAAATGACCCACGGGATATGGTGAAATTGGTTAACAAATGTGTAATTACAGTCTCAGAAGGAGAGAATAGAAAAGATATAAAATAAATATTTGAAGAGATAAGGATTAGGAATTTTCCAAAATGATGGAAGATCATTGTACAGATTCCAGAAGCTCTACAAACAGTGAAAGGAAATGAATACAAAACAAAATATCTAGACACATAGTTGCAAATCAAAGACAAAGGCCTGCAAAAAGCAGCTACAGTAGAGAAAAGCCACTATTACTTTCCAAGGAGTATCAATAAGACTAACAGATTTCTCAATTGAAGTGACAGAAACTAAAAGATAATGATGTGGCATCTTTAAAACAACTGCCAACCTACAGTTCTATACTCAACCAAAAACAATCCCTTTAAAGTAAATGTAGAAAAAAATACATTTTCAGACATACACACACAGACACACATACACGCGCACACACACACACACACACACACACATATACACACACACAAAAGAACTGAGAGATTAAATTACAGCAGACTGGTACTAAAGGAAGTACTAAAGGGAGTTTTTCAGGTAGAAAAAATGACTGTGGAGGAACTTATGGCAACAGGAAGTAATAAACATTGCTGGAAAAGACATACATGTGAGTAAATCTAAATGAATATTGACTGCTAAAACATTTATAGTATGTCATGTAGTATAAGATATTTTTAGAATTAAAATACATGGCAACAATGGAATGGGAGGTAGGAGAGGTAAATAGAAGTAAAAACATAAATTCAAAAGAAAACAAGAAATCATAAACAAATGAAACAAAAATATGATGGTATATTTAAATGTAAATATTTCAGTAATTAATATTAAAAGTAAATGGATATATACATATACCACATCTTCCTTACCCATCTGTCTGGTGATGGACATTTGGATTGCTTCCATATCTTGGCTATTGTAAATAATGTCATGCTATGAACACTGGGGTGCATGGATCTTTTCGAATTAGTGTTTTCATCTTTTTCGGATATATACCCAGGAGTGGAATTGCTGAATCATATGGTAGCTCTCTTTTTAGTTTTTCTAGGAACCTCCATACTGTTTTCCATGGTGGCTGCACCAACTTACATTCCCACCTACAGTGCAGGAGGGTTCCCTTTTCTCTACAACCCCTCCAACATTTGTTATTTGTAGACTTTTTGATAATGGCCATTTTGACTGGAGTGAGGTGATATCTCACTGAACCACCTTCAGGATCGTTCTTCTTGCCACCCTTTAATTCCTGAACCTGTGAATCCTAGCTATGGGGAAAACAGCATCATATATTGGATACTGATTCAAGCATATACAGCCTTCTGGAGAACCTTGTTCAAACCCTGCAAGATAATGCCATCTAGCTGGCACTGTAAATGAGTCTTCAAAAGGCCATTCCACTGCTCTATCAAGCCATCTGCTTCAAGATGGTAAGGAACAGGGTAACACCAGTGAATTCCATGAGCATGGGTCCACTGCTACACTTCCTTTACTGTGAAGTGACTGCCTTGATCAGAGCAATGCTGTGTGCAATATCATGATGAATAAGACATTCTGTAAGTTCACAGATGGAAGTTTTAGCAGAAGTACTGTGTGCAGGTAGGGCAAGTCCATATCCAGAGTTAAGGTCTATTCCAGTAAGAACAAAATGACCTTTGATGGAAGGGGTCCAATGTAATCAACCCGCCACCAGGTAGCTAGCTGATCATCCTAGAGAATGGTGTCATATTGGGGGCTCAATGTTGGTCTCTGTTGTTGGCAGATTGGGCAGTGGCTGTAGTCAGCTCAGCCTTGGTGAGTAGAAAGCCATGTTGCTGAGCCCATGCATAATCTCTGTCCCTGCCATTTAGTTCATGAGCCCTCTGGGAAATGGCTGAGGAAAGAGGTTGACTGGTATCCATAGAACAGGTCATCCTATCCACTTGATAATTAAAATGCTGCTTCTGCTGAGGTCATCCGTTGGTTAGCATTCACGTAGGACACAAATATCTTCACATTTTTTACCCACTCAGAGAGGTCTGTCCACATAGACCAAATTTCCTTGTCACCAAATTTCCAAACATGTTCCTTCCAGGTCCCTGACCATCCAGCCAAACAATTGGCCATACAAACAGAATTGGTAAATAATCACGTCTGGCCAATTCTCCTTTCAAGCAAAATGAACAACCAGGTGCACTGCTCTGAGTTCTTCCCACTGGGAGGACTTCCCTTTACTACTGACTTCAGGGATGTCTCAGAAAGGGATATGACAGGGGTAAAGCACCACTTAGAGTGACATTTATAGTTTTAAGTACATATACTGCAAAGAAGAAAGGGTAAAAATCAAATATCTAAGCATTTATCTCAAGAAGCTACAAAAAGAACAGGAAATGAAATTTCCCCCCAAAATAATGATGATAACAACAATAATAGAAGAAATAATGAAATAGAAAATAACCATGTGAAAGAAAAAATCAACAAAGCCAAAAACTGATTCTTTAGAAGGGCAAATGAAATTAATAAATGCCCAGCATGACTGATCAAAGAAAAAAGGAAAGAGAATCAAATTACCAATATTAGGCATAAGAAAGGGAAAATTACTCATGATTCTATAAACATTAAAAGGATCCTAAGAGAACATATTTAATAACTTTAAGCCAGTAAATTTGAAAATTGTTATGAAATGAAGGAATTCCATGAAAAATACAATTTACCAAGCTAACATAAGGATTAACAAACATGAATCATCTTATATCTGTTAAAAACTTGAATCCATAATTTAAAAGCTTTCACACACATGTGCGCACATATGCACACGCACACACACCCTCCAGACCCAGATAGCTACACTTGTTAATTCTTCCAAATATTTAAGGAAAAAATAACACCCATCTTATACAAATCTTTCAGAGAACAGAGCAAGAGGATGCACTTACCAACTCATGCTATGATGACAGAATAATCTTGATATAAATACCTGATAAAGGACATTATAAGAAAAAATTTTCAGGCCAATCACTCTCATGAGCACAGGTGTAAAAATACTAAATTAGTTATGAGCTTAACAAATTCAGCAAGACACAATTTATTCCAGGAAATCAATGTTTGTTTATAATTCAAAACTATATCAATGTAATTAAGCAACTTAATATGTTAAAGAAAAAATCAGTATCTCAATAAATACAGAAAATGCTTCTGATACAACCGAAGAGCCATTCATAATTAAAAAAAAAAAAACCTTTTAGCAAATTAAGAATTGAAAGGAACATTCTTACATTGATAAAGTGTGTCTACGAACATCCTAAAGGAAACATATTTACTGGCAAAATATCAAAAGCTTTCTCTCTGAGGTTGGGAATAAGACAAGGAAGTTGGCTGTCACTACTTCTATTTAACACTGTATGCAAGGTCTCCTCCAGTGCAATAAGGCTAAAACAAAGTATAAGGCTTGTAAAGGAAGAAACAAAGCTATCATTATTCTCAGACACCATGATTGTATACATATTTGAAAAGAATTTTCAAATAAATATTAGAATTAATAAGTAATTGTAGTAACAACACTAGATACCAAGTTATATAAAACAAAATAGTATTTCTATATACTAGTGATGATTAGAAAATGAAAATTTTTTAATGATACCATTAACTTCAGATGATACCAGAAAACATCAAATATCCAGGAATCAATCTAAGGAAAAACGTGCAAGACCTCTACATGGAAAATTACTAAATATTACTGAGAGAAATTCAAGAAGATCTAAATACATAGAGGGATATATAATATTCATGAATTGGAAAACCCAATGTTTTAAAGATGTCAATTGCCCCCAAAATTATCTATAGATTCAAATGCAATTCCAATTAAATTGCTAGCAGAACTTTTGGGTAGATCAGTAAGCTGGTTCTAAAATATGAAAATGAAAAGGATCTAGAATGGCAAAGAACAAATGTGGAGGACTTACATTGTTAAATATCAAGATTTACTTTAAAGCTACAGTTATTAACAAGACAGAGTTTTGTTAATCTTAAATAAATAGTCCAATGGAATAAAATAGAGTTCAGAAACATACCCACATATACGGTAACCTAATTTATTGGAACAATCAACATTATAAAAAACAATTAATGCTAAATCAATTTGACATCTCTATGGGGAAAACAAGCTTTTACTACTACTTCACACCATACACAAAACTAATTCCAATAGATTATAGACCTAAGCATGAAAAGAAAACAAGAAATGTATAGAAAATAATACAGGAGAATGTTTTTATGACCCTAAGAGAGGCAAAATTTTCTTAAACAGAACCAAACAACAACACCACTAACCATAAAGGAAGAAGGAGGAGATGGATAAATTATATTTAATTAAAATTAAGAAATTCAGCTCAAAAAATATCATTTTACAAGGTAAGCTACAGAGCAGAAGAAGATACAAATATGTTACGAAGGACTCATAATCAGATATATAAAGAACTATAAATCAATATTAAAAAGAGACAGATAATTTGGGGGGCAGGGTAGAGGTGTGGCATGCATCAGGATCCCCTTGCTTCCTCAATCAGAAAACCCCCAGGGGTAGGTAGTCACCTACTCCAAGAAACAAATGTCAAGGGTGGGGCTAAGGAAGTTAGACATTTTTTACCCCAGGGCTCCTGCTCTGATCTCACACCCAGGCTTCAGACCTCTACAACCAGGTTCTTCAATGACTAAACCTCTTTAAAAGGTGCCCGAAGGAGGCTTACCTTTCATCCACCCCTCTCCAGAGTGACTAACTAGCACTATACCAAGGCTTCAATTGTGTCTGTTATGAGAAGCTTGTGTGATACTCAAGTGGACAGGGGGGAAATTTTCTAACCATAAAAATATTAAAATCATGTGATGTTGCTAAAAACATTCTGAAAAATAATTCTTTGTAAATTCCTATTTTTCAAATCTTAGTATGGGAGAGATAATAGAGAACAATGATAAAAGAGAACAGTTTGCACAGACTTTATCAATTAAGAATGATAAGTTAAGAATTTATCACTATCTCCAACCAGAAAAGAAACAAATATATGTTGTGTGTGTGTGTGTGTGTTTAACATGTACTTAAAACCAAAAAATAGTCTTTGAGTGTTAAGTTAAAGCAGAAAAAACAGGAGGGTGTCTCCCTATGCCTTATCCAGTTACATTAATGAGAAGTAGGGCGTGAAGGTGAAAAGTTCCTTTGGAGCAATCTTCTCCGGAAGGTTTGCTTATTCCTAGCATCTTGTGCCAATCAACTTGGCAATCACCTAAAAGGTCTGTTTTCTTAATATCTAAAATGATATCCACACCATCCTGTTATCAGCTTCCCTGAATCACCCATTCTTTGAAATTCAAATGAAATTAGCTCAAGCCACATACCATGTGCTGTGGGAAAGCTCAATGCTGATCCCCATCTCTGTGGAGATTCTTGAGATATTGAGACAGGGTTGTCATAATCACTTAATCATTTCTAGCTCAGAGTCCCCCAATTCAGGTGAGACCATTCAGTTTGTTGATAAACACACTGCCTGCCCATTTCTGCACTGTTACCAGACACTGATCTCCATCCCGGAACCCCAGGCTATAAGTGTGGCAGACTTTTACTGAAAGTTTGGGACAATGAAGAAGATTTTACACCACAGCCAAAACTATAGCAGTAAATCACCTCACTGTCTTAAAATTCCTTCAGTCTCCCTATCTGCCAACAGGATTCCCATGGACCACCCACCTCAGCCCCATTTTCTCTCTCCTTCCTCCTCCTACCAAGCCTTTCCTTTGCTCCATACAAGCCAGTAACTCCCAAGTTACTGTTAATCTCTTATGAAAGTCAGTTTTCACAATCTCTTTATTTCACTGTCTCTTTTCTAACTATGCCTTCTAAACCCAAGTCATCTATATGAAGCTATTTTCCTAAATAGCAGTAGGTCTCTCCCTAAAAGAAACTCAACTGCCAGATTTAAAATTATTAATTTTTACTCTTTCAATCAAATGATATAAGTTCCCTTCTACTTATAAATTCAACCGGTAGATGGTACTCCATCTGTGCCAGGCACTAATGTACTTGTGATATAGTGGGTGAACGGAACAAATTCCTAATTTTATCAAGCTCCCAAGAGGGGCTCAATAAATCCTTATTTGTTTGGAAAAATACAGTAAAGTCTTCTGCGTTAATGAATGAAGGAGGGGCATCATTTCCACATCTGTGATTCAGAACTCAGACTTTTATATATAATAATGATTCCTTCTCTTCTTAGATATCCATCTAGGCCCTCTCTTTCCATAAATAGGGGAGCCACAAGCTACAGAAAGTATGTTCCTAACCAACCTCCACTAAATCTACTTTATCAAAATAAGCAACATTCTCTATTTCCTCTATAAAACATACTGACTGCTCCCCACAGAAAGCTGAAAGCTCATGACTAATAGGCAATTCTAATTCTTCTGCTAGATTAACCAGCCAACTACCAGTTCTAATTGTCAGATAAGAAGGCTTCTACCGTATTTTTGCAAATAAAAACAATTTCTTCCCAAGTGGAACTCTCAGGCAGGCTGTTGAAAAAAGTAATTCTGTTTTCTTCCTATCCCATGCAGATGACTGGATCCTTCAGCAAGACTGCCAGGACTACACAGAATTCACCTCCTTATTGCAGAGTATATTCCAATCTTCACTTGAATGAAGGAAATTTAAGTAGCTGTATCACCTGTACTGATGGTTTAAAACAGCAAGCATTTATTATTGCTGACGAGTCTGTTGATAAACAGGGAAGTTTTATTGATTTGAGCAATGTTTCGGTGATTTGACCTTGTGTCTGCAGTCAGCTGGCAAAGTCACCAGGAGTTACCTGGTCAAGGATAGCATTATATGGCTTATGGTTGGTTGGCTGCTGGCAGGAGGGGAGGGAGTGACTGAGTCCTGTGAATCTCTACATCCATCAGGCTAGCCCATGGCAGCTAGACGGAGTTCCAAGGGAAGAAGTAGAAGGTACAAAGCCTACTGAGGTCTACTCTCAGTACTGACACACTGTCACTTCTATCACTTTCTATAGGCCAAAGTAAGTTACAAGGTGAGCGCAGATTTAAGGGGAAGGGAAACAAGTTCCACCTATTTATGAAAGGAGCTACAATGTCATATTGCAAAGGTTGTAGACATAGGGAGGGATGGAGAATCAAAGACATTATTGTAGTCAAGGTACTGCATTGGTTGAGGCAGCATTATCAACATTTGTTGTACTGTATCTCAAGTTTATCTGGAAATTTTAGTACTCAGAATAAAGTCAGTGGGTTCCCTTCCATTTCAGACATAGAAAGTCATGAGTGACAGTTGCTCTCACCCAAAGAATCAAAACAAGTCACTCAAGCTATACCAAAGAAAATATCGTAATACTCAATCATATTAATAATTACATTAAATTACAAAACCATCCAGTTAGAAGGCAGAGATTGTCAGACTGCTGAGGGGAAAATATCTAATAACTAACTGTTACAAACAACTACAACAATACACTTTAATTATAAAGAAAAATACAGGTTGATGTACAATGGGTACCATATAAATACTAAGCATAAGGAAGCTGGTATGTCAATATTAATACCAAACAAAGTAAAATTAAATAAAATAGTACTACTATAGATAAGAAGGAACATTTCATAATGATAAAAGTATGACGTCATCAAATAGACATAACAATCCTAACTGTTACAGGGCCTAACAACAGAGCTTCAAACATATAAAGTAAATTGACATGGAACATTCTCCAAAAACTTAATAAATATAAAAAATGTTAAATCAAACAGAAGATATTCTCTAACCACAACAGCATTAAATTATAATTCAATAAAAAATAAAATATCTAGAAAATCCCCAATTTGTAAATTAAAAAACATATTTATAAGTAACTCGTTAATCAAAGGAGAAATGATGAGGGAAATTAGAAAATATTCTGGACTGAATAATAATGAAAATAGAGCATATAGAAATTTATGAGATGTAGCTAAAGAAGTGCTTAGAGGAAAATTTAGGGTGGGTATCAAATGCTTATTATTTGAAAGGGATACAGTTTTAAAAATCAATAATCTAAGGCAGGAGTCAGTAAACTATAGCCATGGGCTAAATCCAGTTTGCTGCCTGTTTTTATAAATAACCTTTTTTGGAACAACAGGTACACCCACTGATTTACATTTTGTCTATGGCTGCTTTCATGCAGCAATGGAAAAGTAGGATAGTTGTAACTGAGACTGCATGGCCCACAAAATATTTACTTCCATCTACTCTTCTATTTTCCAATCCTTTATGTAAGGTTTTACCTTAACAAACTAGAAAAATAACAAAGTCTGCAGAAAGAAGAGAGCATAAAGAGCAAAAATTAGGAAAGTAAAAAACAGGGAAACAATAGAGAAAATAAATAAAGTCACAAGCTGGTTCTTAAACAGACTAATGAAATTCATAAATGCCTACCAAGACTGAAATAAAAAGAGGTAAAAATAAAAAATTATCCAGAAGAGGAATAAAAAGAGGAACATGATTACAGATAACACAAACATTAAAAGGATGGTCAGGGAGTATTTTGAACAATTTTATGTCAAATTCAAAAACTTTAATGAAATGGACAGATTCGTGAAAAAAACAAATTATTAAAACTGACATAAGAAAAAATCTAAATATCCTCATATGTATTAAAGAAATTGAGTTCACAGTTAAAAAGAAAGAAAGCTTTAGCCTAGATGGTGTCAGCAGGAAATTCTACAAAACTTTTAAAGAAGAAATTATATCAATTCTACTCAACCCTCTTGGAAAATAGAAGAGGAAACACTTTCTAAGTCATCTTAGCAGGCCCACATAACCCTGATATTAACAGTTGACAAAGATTACTACAGAGAAGAAAATTGCAGACCAAAATACCTCATGAAGAAATGCAAAAATCGTTATGAAAATCTTAGCAAAAAGAATTCCGCAGTATTTTTTAAAGTTAATACATCATGACCAGGTAAGATTTATCCTAGGAATATAAGATTGATTTAACATTCAAAAAAATCAATCAATGTAATATATAACATTAGTGAAAGAAAAGAGAAAAATCATATAATCATCCCAAGAGATACAGAAATTCAATACCTTTTTGTAATTTAAAAAAACTCAGTAAACTAGGAATAAGAAAAAAAAATTTTCTCAAGCTAAAAAGCAAATCTGTGAAAAACTTAGACAGCTACCACCGTATCTCTTACCATACTTAATGTTAATCCTTTCCCCCAGATAAAAGCAAAGCAATAATGTTGCTCTCATCACTTGTATTCAGCATTATCCTGGAAATCATATGTAGTACAATAAAAAATAAAAGAAAAATAAATAAATGTATAAGATTAGAAAAAAGATAGAATTCTAATTATTTGCAAACTACATTATTGCGTATGTAGAATGTCCAAAGAAATCTTCCAACCTCTAAAACTAATTAGTAAATTTAACAAAGTGATAGGACATAAGCTTGATATAAAAAATTAATTGTATAACCACATATAAGCAATAAACAATTTAAAACTGAAATTTAAAAACATACTAGCTCTTTCCTCTTCCTTTCCCCTTTCCTTCCTGGATAATTCAGTCCAAAAGTCACTAGGTGGGGCTGAACATGATTAGGCATCCCTTCAGGGAAGTGGGGCAAAGCTGCAATGGGACAGTACATAGTGCTGAAGCCCAAGCATAATGAAGAGGACATTTACATGATAGTCTGGCCCACTGCAAGGTGTCCGAACCTAAGCAGAGTGAAAGGGTTATCTGCACGTGGGAGAGTGGCCAGGTGTCAGGCACCAAAGCCAATGCAGGTTGAATAAGGCATCGATGTGGGAGGGGAGCCTAGCACAAGGTGTTGGAGTCTGAGTAGGGTGTGCAGGGGTGGCAGCAATGATGGGTATTGGTACTTATAGGTGGATGGGTCAAATAAGTAAATACATTGAGGGTAACAGAAGTTAAGTTTCCCACTGTCAGTAAAGGGATTTACAAATATGGAAAGGGAGAAAATTAGAATGAACTCTGTGTTGCTGGATGGAATTGAATGTATTGGTGTAAACCAGTGATTTTCAGTAAATATAGACAGATACCCATACAAGCAATATATGCAGTAATGAGCATATCTAAGGCCCAGATGTTGGTTTCTAAACACCATTCTGAAATAAAAGGATTAAGAGCTTCTTGGATAAATGGCTGATTCCAGGTCTAAAGCAAGAAAAGTAAAAGATGAGCCTGGAACATTTTTTGTCAGAAAGTAAGGATGTAGTCAAAGAACAACATGGGTATGTCAAAAAGACATGAGCACTAGCTTGAAGGTGCTCCTATCAGCTAAATCTGGGGCAATTTGAGCATCAAAATGAAGAATGATATTAATGGATTCAAGCTTATTAAATAAAATAAGAATGCATGCACCTATACTGATAGAAATGAATAAATTCAATGTTTGATGAAGATTAAGACAGTCTCAAAATACCAGCTACACAAAATACTTATTGCAAAGGGATAAAAATCTACAGTGGAGAAGTCTAATAGACACCGTTTTAGTGAAATCATCAGTAATAGAACAAATGAAAGCTATGTAACCCTTGTAGGATGCAATAAGAATAGAGCCTTACTTCTGTGATATTTATGCCAAAGATGAATAACCTGAATCTAAGCAAAAGGAAAGACCAGACCAACTCAAGCTCTTTAAAATAAAATTTGTTAAGGTCATGAAAATGGAAGAAAGACTGAGGAACTGTTTCAGAATAGTACAGCTAAATACTGAAAGGATCAGACCATTTTCCTATAAAGAGCATTTGGGGAACAACTGACAAAACTTGAACAGAGTCTGACGATTATATGTTAATAAAGTATTCATGTTTATTTCCTTATTTTGATGATTGTGTTGTGGTTATTTAGGGTAACATCCTTGTTTTTAGGAAATATATATAAAGTATTAGGGGTTAATAGAATATAGTGTTGGCAATTTATTCTCAAATGCTCCTGAAGAAAAGTTTCTTTGTTCTGTACCTTTAACTTTTTGAAAAGTTTGAAGTTGTCTCAAAAGACAAAGAAACAATATAATCTTCAATAACATCAAAAGTATAAACATATAGGAAAAACATCTAATGAAATATGTGCAAGAAGCCTACTAAAAAACACAAAATACTTTGTTGTACAGCAGAAACTAACACAACATTGTAAAGCAGTTATATTCCAATAAAGATGTATAAAAAAACCCCACAAAATATTGCTGAGAAAAAGTAAAACCCTGAATAAGTGGAGAGTTAGTTATACAATGTTCATAGATTGGAAGATTCAATATTGTTAAGATACTCACTGTCCCTAAACCGGTACACAAATCCAACATGATTCCTATCAAAATTCCAGCAGGCTACTCATTATAAATACACAAGATAATTCTAAAATTTATATGGCAATACTACAGATATAGAATAACCAAAACAATATTGAAAAGACGAACAAAGCTGGAGAACTAACACTATCTCATTTCAAGTCTTATTCTAAAGCTACAGTAATAAAGACAGGTTGATAATAGGATAGTAGTACAGAAATCTAGATCAATGGAAAAGAACACAGTATGTAGAAGCAGACCGACACTTATATGGTCAGTTGATATTTTCATAAAAATGCCAAGTCAGTTCTATGGGGTAAAGTGCATCTTTGTAACAAATGTTGCTAAAACAACTGAATTCTATATAGAAAGAAAAAACCTTGACCTCTTTGTCCACATAAACAAAAATTAGTTCAAGATTAATTATGAATTTAGACATAAAACTCAGGACCTTAACACTTATAGAAAAAAAAAAAGAAAAAATGCTCATGACCTTGGTTGGACAAAGGTTTTATTGAACAGGGCACAAAAACACCACCCTAAAAAGTAAATTTTGAAAAATTAGACTTCATCAAAATTAAAATTTTCTGCCCACCAAAAGACATTATTAAGACAATGAATAAACAAGGCACAGATTAGGAAATATATTTACAACATCACTATGGGACAATGGACTTGTATCCAGGATATACAAAAAACCATAAATCAACAATTTAAAAAACAAGCAACAAAACGTCTTAAAATTCACAAAATACTTGAATAGATGCTTCACAAAAGAAGATACACAAATAGCCAACAAGTGTTTCTAAAAGGACTCACGTCATTAGGTCCTCAGAGAATGTAAATTAAAGACCATAATCAGATAACACTTGCCACCCACTAGAATGGCTAAAGTAAAAGACTGACAACCCCAAATGTTGACAAAGATGTGGAACAACTGGAACTCTCATACGTCGCTGGTGTGAGTGTACAAATGTTAGTGCCACTTTTAGAGATACATGGTAGTTTCTTGCAAAAGTTAAGCAGATTATGCAACAGATATGTACAGGTTTGTACTTCTATTCTTCTAGATATTTACCTAGAAGAAATGAAAAAATGATTTCCCAAAATCTTGTACAAGAATGTTCTTAGCCATATTGATAATTGCCAAAAAGTGGAAACAATGTAAATCCCCATCAACAAGAGAATGTTGAATTCAAAGCCCAAACCATGAGAATAACTACATACATGGAATCCATATACAGATGAAGCAAATCTATGGTGACAAAAATCAGGCAGTGGGAGAAAAGGAAGAAATTCACTAAAGTGGAGCCAAAGGGATTCTGGGATGGTGCAGATCTATTTGAATGGTGGTTACGCTGGTGTATACAGTTGTCAAAATTCATTGAACTGAACACTCTAGATGGGTGCATTTTCTTGTATGTTAATTGTATCTCAGTGAATACAAGAAGGTCTTTTACTTCAAATGTCTACTTCAGGACTTATTTCAGATTAATAAAATGTTCATTGTTTAGATTTCTTCCTTCCAGAAGAGCGCAGTGCTTTAAAAATTAAAAATTGAGGACATATATATGTATGCACACTCACAATGCAATTCTTAGAAATAGTTGCTACTCCACAAAACAAAGCATCGAGAGAGTGTCATCACAATTCATGTGTAACTGGCCGTCTGTCATCACAATTCATGTGTAACTGACCATGACAACAATGATGTCATGGGTCGCATCCAACCAGCACCACTCCACCCGTGATTTGGTGACCAAGCAGTCACAACTACATCATTGAGGTTGACAATGCCAGCTTGGAGGTCAGAATTCTGTCCTACTATAATGTCACACTCTTCTTTTAATAGTTCTGTGAACCATAAGTCTAGTGGTAAACAGGGAGACAGTTCTTCTGATTTCAACCTATTGAATGGCCCTACTTGGAACCTCCTCATTTTAGGTCTATCCTAATGGTCACAAGATTTAGCATCATTTCCAGTGGCACAGGCCACCCCAAAATTATAAATGGATACTTTACTCGGTTCCTCACACCTTCAGCCATCCCCTTCCTCTCTTTGGGAAACAGAAAACAACTAACAAGATGCCACACTAAGTGGTGTGGATATTGGAAAGTGCAGCCAGAATGTAAAACGCTTTTCTTGAACACGACTGTAAATGGGCAAATAGACATTTACTTATTTGGGGGTTATGCATGGTTGAGGATGCCACTCAGCAGATCCAGATTCTCATTTAATGCCCCTCAGGCATGCAATTGTTCGACAGGCTTAAAACACATGAATCTGCTTCCAGAGGTGGAGACATATAGCAAGGCCCTCCTGTCCAAATGTGTGGAAGAAAGAGCAAACAGCACAAGAAGCTAGCCATGGAGGATGAGCACATTGCCAGATGCTGCTCCATTGGTTTCAGAGTGGAAGCGAGGGAAATGCTCCTTTGACATTTGAAAACTTTCTATCTTTTCCCCAGTAACTGCCAAGCTACCCCAGACTCCCTCACCAAAGCCCCAGATGTCCATATCTTTCCTTATTTCCGGATATAAATATGACCCTCTTCTCTTATTATAAGGCAAGGAAAGACCTCCAGATTTAGTCACCGGTGCTACTAGGACCCCCAGATGGTTTGCTGCACCAGGGAGAATGCCAAGCAGTGGCAGGGTGGCAAGAAGTTCCTTCAGATGGAGACACATGCTCATAATTCATTCACACACTTTCCTCTGAGCAAGGCAACAATTTAAAATCATCCAATATGGGTTTTCCTGGAGGTATAAAAATAAGAGTGCATCCAGAATTGAGGATTGGTTGCCCCCTGTTCCCCAGTGCCACCCCAGCTGGAAGACAGCCAGGAACTGGGTTACACAGTTTCTCTGACAGAAATGGAGATTAGCAGGTGTTAAAGACAGATTAGCTACTAAATGAGTTTCTCACTGGCATAATCGGTATTCCAAAAGGAAGGGTTTTAGAGAGAAGTTGGGCAGCTGCTGGGAAGCTTCTCTGACAAGAAGAAATTTTCCTGCATTTACCAGTCCTGTACAAACTCAAGAAACCAAAGTGGAAATGTAGTCCATAATTGAAATCTGTAGCAGGCAGGCACTCAGATAGAATGTGCAACCGAGGTAAGATGGGGTCACAGCAGGTTTTGTTTTTATTTTCAGGACACTTCCTGGGGATTGGAGGGAGGAAGTTCCATTTTTGTACTTTCCTTTTTCTCTGGACCAAGGTTCTGACTCTAATTCCAATATTCCTGTGGTTGGTGTGGTACCTTTTTCCTGCACCCTAAGGTTTGGCCTCTGGGCTGGAGGGCAAAGGGAAGAGTTTGAACAGTCTCAGATGAAACAAAACCATCTTAGTTAGAGTGGGCTGCTATAACAAAAACACCATAGACTGGGTGGCTTCAAC
Source organism: Grampus griseus (assembly GCF_964374135.1). NCBI lineage: Eukaryota > Metazoa > Chordata > Mammalia > Artiodactyla > Delphinidae > Grampus > Grampus griseus. Next base: position 25,760,476 of record NC_139008.1, read on the forward strand.
ATCAAGCATTTATTTACTAACAGTTCTGAAGCCTGGGATATCAAAAATCAAAGCACCAGTAGATCTGGTGCCTGGTGGAACCCCTTTTCCTGGTTTGCAGGTGCCATCTTTCCTTGTTTCCTCACGTGGCTGAGAGAGAGATAGGTCATCTCTCTCATGTCTCATCTTAAAAGGGCACTAATCTCATCCATGCGGGCTCCACCCTTATGACCTAATTACCTCCCAAGAACCCTACATCCTAATACCATCACATTGCGGGTTAGCCTTCAACATACGATTTTTTTTGGAGGGGGTGGGTTGGAACAAACATTCAATCCATAGCAAACACCAAATACATAGTCAACTTGGTTTTTAGAGAGAAAGGAAGGAAAAACTATTTATTAAGCACCTACTATGCACCATGTATTTTACTAGGCCCTTTCATCATTTTATAACAACCCAAAGGACAGATTAATCCAGAAGAACTGGTCCACATTAGAAGATCTGGCATAAGGGAAACTAAAGACAGATTGAGTCCCCCATTTCTTTCCTTCCCATGTTTTTGTGTTTCCTTCCTAATGTTATTTTGAATTTGTTTGGGCTCAAATTATATTATACCCTTGTCATCTCCATTAGCTAAAATGTATTTATGGCTGATTATGCATGCAGAAAATAAATTAAATATCTGAATAACATTACCAGTAATTGGTGAAATTGCCTTATGTTTTCAAATCCTTACAACAAAAAAGGCATCAACAAATGACCAGGAAAACAAAAGGATAATCCATTATAATTGTCCATATTACCATAGAGATAGGACAGACACAATTATGGGCAATTACAGTTTCTAAAAATCAAGTATGATGAAAATTATATTGAATTTAACCAAAAAGAAAATCTTTAACTGTGGTTCTAAAACAACTGCTAGTCAGGATCAAAGGAAATAGCCCCTGCTCTGAAAAATCAGCCGCTGACTTGGAAGTTCACACCGAATCTCTTGAGTTTCTACAAAATAAAAAGCCACCGCTGAAGTACTCATTTAGATCTGCTTGAGTGATTCTCCATGATACGGTTTCTCTTCAGAAACCTCTGGTTTATTGGTGAAATATTTATGCTGATTAGAGAGAGAGTCTAGAATGTTTTAGTTTCTAAACACATAAGTACCACCTCCAGCATAACCTGACATATATATACTGGATCAGGTTGGCATAATCTTTCCTTAGATTACACATTTGGGTTTTCTGAAGATGATAAAAATTTTAAATATTTAATAACCATAGTAACTATTATGGTATAGGAACTGATCAACTGGGAAGGAAGCCAACTGTTGCAATAGCACAGGGTCCTGGGACCCCTTTTGTGCAGGCAGGGGGGCCAAGTTACTGGGGTGCAGAGAAGCTGCTGTATACCAACAAATATGGAAGTCTTTTAACATTTTAACAATGGAGCAACTGTACTGGTATGTCCTGCTAAACATCAGCACTGCACAGACACACAGATAGAAGACCAAGGTCTGGCCTCTCACTTTGCTTCTATTTATCCAGGTGGCTTCTCTCAGCGTCTTGCCAAATGGACACCCCAGGAAATTACATCCCTGCAGGGCTCTGGCAGGTAACACGGCAGCCCAAGCCAAAGGCCATTTTTATAAGGACACACCTTCCCTTTCAGCACTGACACCTTGAAAAACACAGTCCTACCCACAGGGCACAGCCACTGGGGCCCAACCACAGTTGGCACATTTTGACTTTTAAAGCCAAAGATGTATGGTATTTAAGACAGAGAGGAAGGCTCCAAATACACCCAAGGGAATCTAAAGAAGAAGGTAAATCAACAGAGAGATATGTGGCAGAGCCCGTATCTCAAGAGAACGTTTTCATTTACACTGTCAGACTGAACTTTATAAAGTGCAGATCCACGCACGCCATTCCTCAACATTCTTCTATCACCAACCACTTAGTATGGCACACAGGGACTTGCCCCATCTTGTTTCTTGCTGCCTGCACCCTATATCCAGGTGGTATTGAACCAACTGTGGTATCAGAGCACATCATGTTGTTTCATAACCCCAATTCCACTCCATTACAACCCATGTATTGAGTCTTGGAATTGTTTGCTAGAAAATGACGTAGTTGCCTGCATCTAAGTATCCTGAATAACCTAAGGCTTGGTACATATCAGATCACAATAATTTTTGTTGAACAGGTAATTCAATATAGTCAGACAGTTTAAAACCATAGAAAATGGTGGCCAGCCTGTCACAGCTCTTTGGGGAAGTAAAGTTCTGTCCAGTGTATTCTAGGATCACAGGATGAAAATGAGCAGAGCTTAAAAATAAAAAGGCTAACCATATCCAGGTGCAGTAGTGAAGATGAGGAGGAATTGGAACTCTCATACATTGCTAATGGGAATGTAAAACGGTACAACTGCTTGGAAAACAATTGGACAGCTTCTTACAAAGTTAAACATAAACCTACTGTATGACCCAGTCATTCTAGTCCTTGGTATTTATCCAAGAGAAATGAAAGCATATGTTCATACAGACTTTTTACACAAACGTTCATAGAAGCTTTATTTGTAACAGCCAACAACTGGAAACAACCAGATGTCCTTAAACAAGTGAATGGATAAACAAGTTGTGGTACATCTGTTCATTAGAATATTACTCAGCAATAAAAAGTGATGAACTACTGATTAACACAAAAACATGGATGAGTCTCAAAGAAATGATGTTCAGTGAAAGTAACCAGGCAAGAAAAGAGTACATACTGTATAATTCCATCTTTATAAAATTATAGAAAATACAAGTCATCTATAGTAACAAAAAGTAGATTAAGGCTTCCTTTGGGGATGCAGAGGGGAGGGGTAGAGAGGAGACACTATAAAGAGGCAAGAGGAAATTGGGGGCGGGTGATGGATATATTCCTTACTTTTAATGTGATGATAGTTTCACAGGTCTATAAATAGGTCAAGACTCATCAAATTCTACACTTTAAATATGTACTGTTTATTGTATGTCAATTATACCTCGACAAAGCTATAAAAAATGTAAAACTGAGCAAAGGCCTTATGGGAAAACAGTCATTGTGGTTTTAGAAAATTACAATTAGATATTAAAAAGTAAAATGGCAATACTCTGATTTTAGAAGCACAAGTTAGAGGTTGAGAAGAGTGACCCTTTAGAAGAAGGCAAAATATAAGAAAAAAGTCTAATAATCAAGACTGTCTGATGATAAAATAAAATGGTCTCAGAGGTAGTAAGTTCCCAGTCCCAGAAGTATTAATCTGATGACCATTTGAACAATCCTAAAAATAGATGCTTGCCTTGGTCAGGCAATTATCTTATACGACTCCTCAGATTCTTTTAAACTCTAAAGTCACACATTCACTGAGACAACACTGGCAGGATATACTTGCTGGTAGCAAACCCCCTGTTACTGATGCTCATGAAAACAACCATGAGGAATTTTCCAGGAGAATAAAAGAAGTGAAAATAATTCAAAGCACTAGGACTTCAAAGAAGTAAAGTTGAAAGGAAATCAGTTCTTCAGATATAGAAATCAAAAGTGAGTACAAAGAGAACAGTGAGTGATGGACTTTGGGGAGGGAGTGGTTGGGTGGCAGATAGTCTGGGTGTGAGAATATGTGGGAGGAGGGGGTCAGCAGTGGGGGGGTCTAGAAAACCTAAGGTGTTGGTATAAGAAACTGAGAACCGGTGGTCTCAGCAGGGATTGGAAGACTGGGGTCTAGGGATGTTTTATCACAGGTGCTGTTGGACTTAATCTGGAATAATCTTCTGAAGAACAAAATATACCACCATGTTCAAAAACTTCCAATAGCTTCCTTTTGTGCTTAGAATACCATTAAAATTCTTTAGCAGGGTTACATAGGTACTGCTAAGTGAAAACAGCAAAATGCAGGGAAATGTACAACAAAAACGGAATAACATTAAAAACAAAAACAATATAAACTTCTTGTATGTACGTGTATTCTATATAAGCCTTTTACACAAGGGCATCACTCTCAATGATGGCACTAAATTAAAACTTCTCCTAAAGCCTGTCCCCGGTCCCCGACAAGCCCCACTCTGGCATATGGTGCTGCTACGAGGGGAGACAGGGATAATTGCTGGAAGCAGAGGGGGTCCAGTGAGGAGCAGTTGTGATCCCCACCAGCCACCTGGATGAAGCAATTAAATGATCCAGTGAATGAATAGTAACAAGATGCTGAAGGGATGAAAATTGACTTGGGTAAAGGGAAAATGAGGTCAATTTCCTCACTCCTGAAAACCAAGGTGAATGTTCAGGGCAGACCCTTCTCCTTACCCCACATTTCCTCCTTGGCTCATAGCAGAGAGGACAACTCTCTGCTCTTGTGGGAGGGAAACTGTCAAACTCTCTCCACTCCTCAGTTCTCCCCAAGAAAGGAGGAAAGGACTAACACAACTGATCAGAGCGCAACACCCACTGGATCATGATTTACGGAAGGGCAGGGCCTCAGAGGTAGGACCCACCGTTCACCACTTCCTCTTTGAACACACCCCAGACATGCCTCTCCTTCTGTCTTCTGTGTCCCATAGACCTATGGGCCTCATCCCTGCAGCTGAATGGGTAACTCAACTATCTTCATTTCCAAGGAGGAAGAGTAGGAGGCTCTGCTCAGCCTAGGGCATGTTCTTATTCGAGGTTTAACTGGACACTCTGCTTTGGATGTGTTTAGGGGAATATGAATAAAATGGAATCATGTGCTTTGTCAGGGAGCCCATCAGTCAGAATCCTGGAAGGGAAGAGAAGGGATTGGTAGGATTTGGCCACCATCAGAGTCTTACATAGTGAGGAAAACCAATGGGTTACACAAAGCAAGTAGCAAAGTAGTCTATGTACACACGTGAGCCTTAGGCACCCCTCTATTCCCTGCCAATACCACCAGCAGCACTGTGAGGCACTTACTTTTATCCCCATTTCATATATGATTAGTGCATACCCAGACAGCTATGGACTGAATGTTTGTCTCCTCAAAAATCTTACGTTAAAACCTAATCCCCAATGTGATGGTATTAGGAGGCGGGGCCTTTGGAGGTGAATAGGTCATGGTGGTGGAGCCTTCACGAATGTGGTTAGTGCCTTTATAAAAGAGACCCCACAGAGCTCCCTAGCCCCTTCCACCATGTGAAGACACAGTGAGAAGATGGAAGTTTATGAATCAGGAAGGGGGATATCACCAAACACCAAATCTGCCAGCACCGTGAGCTTGGACTTCCCAGACTCCAGAACTGTGAGAAATAAATTTCTGTTGTTAATAAGCCACTCAGTCTATGACACTTTGTTATAGCAGCCCAGACAGACAGAAACATAGAGAGTCAAAATAACAGGGAACTGTATTCAATATCTTGTGATAAACCATAATGGAAAAGAATATTAAAAAAAGAATGTATATATGTGTATAACTGAGTCACTTTGCTATCACACAACATTGTAAATCAACTATACTTCAATAAAAAAATTTTTTTTCAAATAACTATTAGTGGCGCCTGGCTGGCTCCAGAGGGCTCTTATTCACTGAATTATTCCACCTCTATAAATGTATGAAGAAATACTGTAATTATTATCTTATTAATATAATCTGAAAGAGAAAATCACCAAACCAAGAATGCCCAACAGCTCCTCTAAGCCAAAGATAGGCAGGAAATCATAGAGAAGGCAGTGTGTGGGAGTGGGCAGAGTTCAGCGCTTAATCCCAGAAGACCTGGGTTCAAGTCCCAATTCTACCATGAAACTGCATCCCCTTCATCTTGGGGAAACTCTGTGTCCTGGCAAGGCTCAGACAGATCATACACATGAGAGCATTTTGTACATACAACACTATGTTGGAACAAGCATTTACTTTACATGGTGGTAGTTTCAGTTGTCACAAGTCACCAACTTTGAGTTGACCCGGTGATTCTCCACCCAGGGTGATTCTGTCTCCCAGCAGACACTGGCCAATGTCTGGAGACATTTTTGGTTGTCACACCTCGGGGGAGGGGATTCTACTGACATCTAATGGGTAAAGGCCAGGGATGCTAATGATAAATATCCTACAACACACAAGACAGCCCCCTAAACAAAGCCCAAAATGTCAATAGTGCCAAGGCTGAGAAACACTGGTTTGGAATGAATTCATGTGTCATAGAAATTCAGGAACAGAGTTGATGCTCAATATACATTTGTTGAATATATGTATAGAGAAACAAAGGATAATCAAGCCCTACAATGTGGTTAATCTGAGCAAGCAATGTCAGGATAAGTAAACAGGATATAAATAAGCCAGGAAGACTGAGGGATAAGCTACCTCCTTGGGACTCAAAGTGTGGTTCATGGACCAACCTCACCCTCACCTGGGCACCTGTTAGAAAGACAGAATCCCAGCCTCTACCTAAATCTACTGAATCAAACTCCGCATTTTAACAAGATCCCCAGGTGATCCAAAGGCATGTTAAAATTTGAAAAATGCTCTCCTAGAGTCTACACTTAATGACAGGTTAATTTCCAATAGCAGTCCTAGGTTCCAACTGACATGTGCAGAAACTAAGGTGTCTTTAAGATGAGCCCAGCTGAAGCATCCCACTTGACTATAACCCAGCTCTATCCACAGGTGGCCTTTCTACCTGGATACTCTCCATTTGGATAACAGACAGCGCGTCCCCCAGGCGCATTAACAGAGCCTTCTCTCTCTTTGTTCACAAAGTACAGTGCTGAATATAATGAAATGTGGCACATCATCAATACCCCCTATGCAGAAACTGCACAGAATGCCACAGCTGAAAGATTCTTTGAAGAGGAAAAGAAAATTCTATTGCAACTTTTATTTGGAGTTTGTTTCATTGCTCCTTGCCCTCCAGGTGAAGGGGCAGCCACGAAAAAAGCATTCTGTGTGACACTGTGAGCTTGGGTAGTGTTCTGAATGCTGCTCTGTGACCTGTTACACCGAGAAGGGAAAAGAAGGCTCTGCATCAGCTCCAAAGCCAAGCATTTCCTGCAATCAGAATTATCATATCCCTTCTTCAAAGAACAACAGGTTGTAAGAACTCAGTATTTATCCAGCACTGACTAAGTATCATGGCACTATTCTAAGTATTTTACCTATATTAACTCATTTAATACTTACATATCCTTTTAGGGAGGAACTATCAATATCCCTATTTCATAGATGAGGAAAATTAAGCCCTGAGAAGTTAAGTAACTTTCCCAAGTTAAGATATCTAGGAAGTGGTGAAGCCAAGATTTGAACCTACAATGTATGGCTTCTAAGCCACTGCTCTTAACCCCTCCACCATATTGTTTACACTTGACTGTATATTAAGGACTCTGAGAGGATTTTATAAGAATCAATAAGATGACATTTCTGCCCTGATGGAATATCCAGTCTGGTGAAGGGAGATAGCTAAACAGGTAAAACACACCATATTAGGCCCTTAGAGCAAAAATGTTCTGTTTTTCCTGTTTAGCACCATCACATCCCTCCTTATTTTCTGTCCTTATTCTAATTTGACTCAATGTTTTGGAATCACAAAACAGGTTGCAACATATCAGTCACCTTCTAGATGGTGATTAAATAATGGTTGAATGAATGAATGAATAAAGTAATTCACAAGTGAATGTGGTCCTATAGTGAGATTTTGAGAAAGTAAGGCACTGAATGTTACTATGCTCTTAGAGCCAATATCTGTGGGTTTATTTTTCCTTTCCAGCACTATCCCCTAAGCCCCATCCTTACTCGTGGAATCGCCCCTCCCCCCCACTCCATCCATATGGTTTCCACTGGAGCTGCCACGACCTTGCATTTCAGGACCCCTGGCCTTAGTTGACAGGCCAGTGGTGAGCTCCTATAATGAGCTGAGCCAACGGGTTCCCTTCCTTGGAAACTTTGAAATCAGGAGAAAGGAAATCAGAATGCCCTCTCTAGGTAGTTAAAACTGTGTGAGGAAAAAAAAAGAGGGATCTGTTGGCATCTACATTTTCAACACCAAGGAGAAGGCTTGTCTGCAATTAGAGAGCTGCATAAAGCTTTATGCTAATATGCAGCCCAGAGCCAAAGATGAGAGATGGACAGAAATTACTTCTGACATCGTTCAAGTCTCTGTTCCCAGACACTTAACCTTTCTGAGCTTTCATTTTCTCTTTTGTAAAATAAGGAGAGGGAAATTACATTCTAACAGGCTACAGTCCCACCACTGTTCAAAGAAAAAGGGGTTCCAACCAGACCATGTCCGAGCAGTGCTGACCCTCCTTCATATAATCATACTCACTGCCCTGACCACCAGAAAGCAATGCCAGTTGAGAGAATCCAATTCCTTTAGTTCCTGAGTTCTACCAAACACCTTCTGATTATTGACCACAGGTAATACACAGAAAGCATTGCCCTGATGGGCAGCATGAACAGGTAGGTGTCTGTTTCAGGTGAGTCTCATGTTTCTCATGAATAAAATGGTGTTTTAAATGTGCCCAACTGGTCTCCTGTGTCTTTGGATGCCATAAACCATGTCTCAGGGTCTGCTCACCTGGATGAGCTCAGCATTCAAACTCTGCTCCTGTAGGGCTGAAAGACCATGCCCCCTTGGCTCTCACCAAACATCTGGCCTAAACAAGGTGGTTTTCCACCCCCATGACTAGGTTATAATGCTCTTCAACGAAACAGCACAGTAGGATCACTGAGTTCCAACCACAGTACTGTGGATAGAAACAGCCCCTAAAATTCCCTAGACCCATGGTTTTCACATTTTTCTCTGAGGATCCTCAAAGGTCACCTGGGGAGAAGGGGGGAAGTTAAATGGGATGATCCTTGTACTGTTGCAGCTCTACTCTTATGTGCTATAAATATGTGGGTTTTGCATATATTAGGGTTCTCTAGAGAAACAGAACCAATAGGAGATGATAGATAGATAGATTAGATAGACAGATAGATAATAAGGAGATTTATTATAAGAATTGACTCAAGTGGTTGTGGAGATCAAGAAGTCCTACAATGTGCCATCTGGAAGCTGGAAAACCAGGAAATCCAGTGGTGTATTTCAGTCCAAATCCAAAGGTTTGCGAATCAGAGGAGCTGATGGTATAAATGCCTGTCTAAGCCTGAACGTCTGAGAACCGGAAGGGCCAATGTCTGAGGGCAGGGGAAGATAGCTGCCTTAGCTGAAACAGAGAGAGCGAATTTGCCCTTCCTCTGCCTTTTCGTTCTCTTTGGGCCCACAGTGGATTGAATGATGTCCACCATGCTGCTGAGGATGATCTTCTTTATTCTGCCCACTGATTCAGATGCTAATCTCTTCCAGAGAAATCCTCACAGACACACCCAGAAATAATGTTTTACCAGCTCTCTGGGCATCCCTTAGCCCAGTCAAGTTGACAACATAAAACTAACCATCAACATAACATGCGATACATTCTGACACTTTCTACTTTATTTAAAATTAAAAAGGCAACCATGCCTCACTAAATTAATGTCATGATCTCCTAATGGGTCCTGAACTGAAGTTTGAAAACATTACTCTGACACGTCCACAAAGCACCTTCTAATTTGGATTTGCCTGAGTTCACTACTACATTGAAGTTCTCAAACGGGTTCCTACCAGTTGGCAAGGGACAAGTTTAATTTGATCTCCATGTGGTTGGCTAGCATAAAACGAAAACTAGGGCTTCCCTGGTGACGCAGTGGTTGAGAGTCCGCCTGCCGATGCAGGGGACACAGGTTCGCGTCCTGGTCCGGGAAGATCCCACATGCCAAGGAGCGGCTGGGCCCGTGAGCCATAGCCGCTGAGCCTGCGCGTCCGGAGCCTATGCTCCACAACAGGAGAGGCCACAACAGTGAGAGGCCCGCGTACCGCAAAAAAAAAAAAAAAAAAACGGAAACTAATTTCCAGAAGTTTCAAATGGAGACATGTACACGCTACGATCCTAGGCTTTCATGGGGTGGAGGGTGGAGGGGGACTGGGAATAAACAGAAGGTTGTGCAACATGGTGTCTATATGCCCTCATAGCTACAATTGGCTGGAGCTGAGTGGCAGCCACTAAGTTAAATGGAACATTCCCCTTCCTGTTGACCAAGGTTCTTTTTGTTTATGACAACTCCACTAATATGGAAAAAGATGTCTGAGTTTGCTCCCTCCACAACAGGCCTTTCCCAAAATATAAGTCTGAACAGGAAGCCATTCCAAGAGCTCACCCCAAGGTCACCAAACCCTTCCACATGTCAAACCTCCTGCTGTAAATACCTTCTCACCATGGATTCTGAAAGACAGTCGGCTCTCCTTTTGATAAATACCCTTTGCTAAGATGCGGGTCAGTGTAATTTTCCAAAAGGTTAGGCGGAGTGACTGCTCAGAGAGGGCTCGCTTATGATTTCAAATGCCACCCATCCCATTCTCTAACATTTACTGAGTTATTTACAGCTTGGCTCCTGCCACATCTGCCAGAGTGTCTGACTTGTCCCCTCTTCCCCCTCCCACCATTGTCTCTCCAGCCCTGAAATGGAAGCTGGTGGCTATAGGGCAGTACCTCCAGGATCCAGGGTGGCCTCTAACCTAAGATAGAGAGGCCCACTATAATGGGTAATTTTTTCACCAAGTTGTGCTTAGAAGTCATAAGTAAAATTCTCCTACTTTGAGGCATGTGGGGCTGTCGACTGTATCCGTGTGGTTGCAAATGTTTACTTCATTTTCAGTTTGCTCAGCCAGATTAAAAACTCAGAACTAATGTTCTAAACTAACAAGGCTCAAAAAACAATTTATTCTTTAGATATGCGGGGTATTTGTCTGGGTCAGTAATTTCAGTTAAAGAAACTTTGAGGGGACAAATATTCATCCCATAAGCCTGCTGAAGTTATAATAAAAATGAAAATAAGGGTAACATTAAGATCTATCATTTCTTCATTATCTATATGCCAAGCAGATCCAAGGTGTTTAGCTCTTTGCTAAGTACATAGACAGATAGATAGATAGAGTTGTCTAACTCATAACATCTCTGCAAGTTAGATATCAAAGAGCTATTTCTTTTTTACAAATAAGGAAGCCAAGGCTCAGAGAGCCTCAGTGATTTCCCCATGACCACTCAGTCCTTCTCGGAGCCAGGAATGGATTTCAGGACTGTCTGAACTTTCTACCCCACCCAGTGCTTCTCATCATAATTATACCAAGAAGCATCTCCTTGCAGCCAGCCTCTGTGCCCATATATACATCAAAGCCCCATGATTACTCAGTAAGAGAACTGTGAAAATTCTCTCATCATGGACTTTCTTCTGGTCTGGAGTGAGAATTTCTGGAGCTAGAGTGGACAAAGCCTCGTTTCTCCCACAGGGGATCTTGGTCTCACAGCCTAGAGTGGTTGAACACTTTGACACTGGGGTCAGACTAATGGAGACTGAAATCTTGCCTCCCTCATGTACTAGCTATTGGACCTTGGGCAAGTCATTTAATCTCTCTGAGCCTCAGTTTCCTCATCTTAAAAGAAAGGGGACACTAATAAAATACACACCTCATAGGGTTATGGTGGAAGAAAAACGTGGTTTGTATATAAAGCACATAACCCTGTGGCTCGAGCTGTGATAAATAAACATTAGATACTGTCATAATTAGCCATCTAAAGGCTGCTTCCTGAGCAGCTATTAGAACGATGAACAAGAATCTATCAGAACAGAACATCACACTTTACTATTGGGACAAAATGACCAACCTTCATTCCATCCCATATACTCTCTTACCCATCCACCACCCACAATACCTCTACCACCTCTTCCTCCTCTGCAAAGAGAAGAAATCAGCCAGGTTTTGAAAAGCAGGCAACTGAAAGGCAGCCCAAGGCAGCCCCAGGCTGTGTGTGCCCCAGGCTTGTTCTCAGACATGCCACCTTCTCCACTGGGCATCAACTCTGGGCCCCTCTGTTTCTCAGTCTATATGACTAAGCACCTCCAACCTGTACTAGACTTACTCTTGGGTCTTAAGGATAGGTTGACTGATCTTCTATCTCTTCTTCCTTCCCACTTCCTCTTTCTGCTCCTACCTCTACCCCTTCCCTTTATGCCCCTCCCTCACTTTTTTTCTCCAGGATAATTAGGCTGCATTTTGACCTATGAGCTCTCAGATCTGTCCACTGTAACCTGCTTTTCCATCCTGGTTCAGTACCCACTGAAGGCTGGAAGAAAGCGCTTGAACTCTCCCATCCCATTAAACATTTTCTTGTCATAACGCTCCTTGTGCTTAAGGTCTGTGTTAGTTTCCTAGGGCTGCCATAACAAATGACCACAAGCTTGGAGGTTAAAATAACAGAAATGCATTCTCACACAGTTCTGGAGGCCAGAAGTCCAAAATCAAGATGTCCCCAGGCCACACTCCTTCTAAAGTTTCTAAGGAAAAATGCTTCCTTGCCTCTTCCAGCTTCTGGTGAGTCCAAGCATTCTTTGGCTTGTGGCAGCATAACTGCCTCAATCTTTGCCTCCATCTTCTCTTCTTTCTGTGTCCTTTTCTCTTCTATCTCTTAAAAGGACACAAGTCATTGGATTTAGAGACTGTCTTAATTCAGGATGATCCCATCTCAAGATCCTTAACATGATTACACTGCAAAGACTCTTTTTCCAAATAAAGTCATATTCACAGGTTCCAGGTGGACATATTTGGGGGAGGACCACCAGTTTAAGCCATTCCCTGATACTAATGAGCCCAATGAAAGCTGTGACATACTTTCCTTTCATCATCCAGCTCACCTCACTCCTTTACCAAAACACCACCAAGACCTGGAGAAAACCTTCCATTTTATTACACAAGCCAGATCTTTCCACTCCCTTCCCCTAAGGGCACACTGCACAGAACTCTAACCCTGGTGGAGGAGGTTGTGTGGGTGTTGTAAGGAAATGAGACAGAACTCCAGGAAGATAAAGGGGGTCCTGGTCTCCTCCCTGGGTTGGTCAGCTCCCTGCAGGACAAGGATCACTGTACGGATGACACTGGTCAGCCCACTGTCCACTCTCTCCAATGAGACAGAGTCTGAGGAATGGGCAGACATTAGCACTTCCCAAAACCTATTTCCACCATGGTTTCAAAATTTCTGTTTTCAAACAAACCTAGGAAGTGGCAAGTTCAATAAATTCAGACAGGTTTCTCCATTACAGAACTTGCCAGAGCTCTCAGTACAGTAAACTATGAATAGAGGTAGAAATAATTTGTGGTATTCCCAAACTTATGGCCCAGAGAACCCGTTTACTTGTGAGGCATCTCATAGCCCTGGTGTTCTTCCAAATATGCAGTGGGAGATACTGGTATAAATCATTCTATTCAATTAAGTTGTTATCAAGTCATTAGGGAAATGCAAATTCAAACCACAGTAAGATACCACTTCATACCCACTTGGATGACTATGACCAAAAGAAAGACAATAACAAGTGTTGGTGAGAACCTGGAGCAGTGGGAACCCTCATACTTTTCTGATGGGAATGTAAAATGGTGCAGCTACTCTGGGAAAAGGTTTAGCAGTTTGTTTAAAAGGTCAAATTTACCATAAACCCAATAATTTCACCTTTAGAAAACATACAGCCACATGTGAATGTTCATAGCAGCATTATTCATAATAGCCAAAACCTGGAAACAACCCAAAAAGTCATCAACAAATGAATGGATAAATAAAATGTTGTATAGCTATACAATGAATTATTGTCCAGCAATTTTAAAAAACGAAATACTGATACATGCTACAACACGGATGAACACATTTTGCTCAGTGAAAGAAACCAGACACAAAAGACCACACACTGTATAACTCCACTTATAAGAAATGACATATATAAATATATAGGGACAGAGAGTAGATTTAGTGGTTGCCAGGATTTGGGGTGAGGATTAGGGGTTAACTGTAAATGGGTATGAGAGTTTTTCCTGAAGTGATGAAGATGTTCTAAAATTGAATTGTAGTGACGGTTGCACACAACTCAGTAAATTTGCTAAAAAATCATTAAATTGTGCACTTAATATATTAAGTGCACCATATATACTGTGCACCATATATATTTATGGTATGTAAATTATGCCTCAATAAAGTTGTTTTTAAAAGTGCTGTCACTGATTAATGAAATAAAATTTTATTAAGCTAAAAAAAATGCCTGTCAAGCTATATGCACAGCCCTATGCTTGCTCAAACGAAGGTGCTGAGCAAAAGTTTTTACAGTAAAGAAGGGTAAAGTTTCAGGTGTAAAGTTTGTCATCGCACTTGGGAAAGTTGAGCAATTTGCGTATGGTACCTACCTTTTGGGTTGTGTTTGGAAGGATGCACTGAAGTCTTTTTTATCGAAGGATGTGCCCCATATATAAGTACTTGCAAACTGGAAACACTTGTGATGAATCCCTACCTGCAAACTGTACACTCAACAAAATAAGACCCAGCCCACAGAATTTATTAAAATGGTAGAACTGATTAGAATTCCAGGACCAGTGTGATAGAAGTTCTAAGAGAGAGGGACTGGCTCTTTGATCTGCCTGGTTCCACCCTGACTTCTTTCTAATTAGCAAAGCTTTTGAGGCTGACTGATAAGCATTCTGGGCACTGCACATGTCTGGCCACTGACTAATTAATTAATTTTTGACTTTGAGCAGTGACACTTAATTTGAAAACTTTCTACCATCCACAGATGAATGTGGAAAAGTAGGGCAAAAGATTTAAAAATATGCTAAAGGTGCCATTTCAAATCCAGCTGATTTACAAAAGGGCAGAATGGGTCAGTGAGTTAAATAAAGAGATGGATTCTGGGAGGAAGGGCTGGGGGAGGGTGTGCTAGGCCAGCTCTGCATCCACTTTGCTGTGGAGGCTTAGCAATTTATCCTCTCTGTTTATTTGAAAATTAGGGGTCTCCTCTGCATCCTCATTTATTAAGTGACTGTGTGTACTGTCCATAGAGAGATAAGGGACAGAGAACAAAAATGACTCACCAAAAGGGGAACAGGAGAGAGGACAAAGCTTAAGAATCAAAACAGAGGCTTTGAGATGAACACTGCCCAGGTCAAGGGTCTGCAAACTATAGCCCAAGGGCCAAATCCAGCCCATCACTTGTTTTGTAAATAAAGTTTGACTGGGACACAGCCACACCCATTTGTGTATGCACTGTCTTTGGTTGTCTTCCTGTTACCACGGCAGAGCTGAGTGGGTTCAACAGAGACTGTGTGACCAGCAAAGAAGAAAATATCAATATTTACTCTTTGATTCTTTACAGAAAAAGCTGTCCAATCCCTGGTCTAGGTGGAGTCAGCATTATGCCTTTTCAGTGTGACTGAAGAAATACTGGGAACTCTTCCTTTTTTTCTTAAAAGACCTCTTTTTTCTTACAAGAAGGGAGGTAATATTTTTTTGAGCACCTCTGTGTGCCTGACACTAGGCTCCCTTCTTAAAGATTAGACTCACCCCAAACCTTTGAGGTGGGGATTAACATGGTCATGTTTCAGGGGAGGAAATTTGAGGCTCAGAAAGTTAATCATTTGCCTATAAGTTACAGAACTGGTGTTTGAAACCAGACCAACTTGTCTCCAACATCATAGCATGACGTCTCTCTAGTATATTAACATTAAAGCGAACATTTTGGCAAGAGGCTCCCTCAGTCATTCCCTTTGTAAAGGGTCAAAGAGCTTTGGGAACACATTTTAGAGGAATGCATTTGATCGGATTTATTCAATCATCTCTGTGCCAACTTTATTTTCCAACCTTGAAGAGAAGCCCCTCTGTTAATGCCCCCCATCCAAGCAGAACCAAGACTAGGTCATAAAATTTTAATAAATCTTTACTAAATTGTTGGGGACTTCAAAATTTTTCACAGAGAGGAACTCACTGCTGCCACTAGAATCACTGCCTCTCCAGTGAGAACCCTACAGATGTAGGTCCCTACTCTTCCCAGCCCCAGACGCAAAAGAGCCCCCTTCCCAACCCGAGGCTACCTCAATTTCCATGCCAGGATGTTGACTGTCGAACAGACCCTTCCTTCAGGAGAAATCCCCACTCCAACCACACAGCGGGCTCCACCCTGAAAGGCCCCAACAAGGCATTAAAAATCTTTACAGTGCACTTCTAAAAGTCTGGGGTGTTCACTATGCTGGAAGGGGTATATATACCAAGGTCAGTCTAGCTTATGTTCAAAGTCCTTTCTCCAGCTTGAGGGAAAGAGATCAGGCCTGACCAAATTGCCCTCCAGGAAGGATTCTGCAGCCCTGATCACCTGTAAACAAATGTCTAGGAAAAGAAACACATATTTCCCAGGAGCAAATAAAAAGTTTTTAGGGGGCTTCCCTGGTGGCACCAGTGGTGATGAATCCGCCTGCCAATGCAGGGGTCACGGGTTCGAGCCCTGGCCCGGGAAGATCCCACGCGCCGCGGAGCAACTAAGCCCGTGCTCCACAACTAATGAGCCTGTGCTCAAGAGCCCGCGAGCCACAACTACTGAGCCCACGTGCCACAACTACTGAAGCCCGCGCGCCTAGAGCCCGTGCTCTGCAACAGGAGAAGCCACTGCAATGAGAAGCCTGCGCACTGCAACAAAGAGTAGCACCCGCTCACCGCAACTAGAGAAAGCCCACACACAGCAACCAAGACCCAACACAGCCAAAAGTAAATAAAAACAAACAAATAAATTTATTTTAAAAAAAGTTTTTAGTATCATTCAACCTAAATCCATTTTTAGAGAGGAGCAAGTCTCCTCTAACCCTACAAAGGCAGAGCCCTGATGAACATAATCTTAATTTCCATCACTAAATAGAAGTCTGAGCATTTTGGGCCGTAGCCTCAGCATTTAATAATGACCAAGGTCACTAAGCGCTCATATGGCATCTTTGTGCAAATTAGAAAATGGCAGCCTCCTCCCTGCAGATAAAGTGGCGTACCACTTGACAGGTGCACCGTGTCTAAGTGGGTTAGAGCCGAGCTGTGCCCTCTTCTGGGTGGACATACCTCACCTTAGCGCTCAAGGCTGGATAAGGAGATCATGGGCTGGACTTCAATGTTACCATTGTGCAGTAAGCAACCTGCACAGACATCCATGACTCTACTTGGGTTTTCTTGAGGAATACTTGGCCATTTTCCTTTATATCTGTTTCACTACTGAGCCCATTCATAAAAAATCATTTATGAATGATTTTTTCATAAACAGAGGTCATCTGCAAAAAGTTAAATTGATAGCCACCCCTAGAAAAAAAAATGGTGGGATTTTCAATAAAATAATTCAGAAGATCTGAGTTGAGTTCAAAACTCAGCCAATTGCCAGCTATGTGATCTTAAACAAGTCCCTTGGCCTCCCTGAGGTTTTCCTCTTTAAAATGGAGGCATTAATAACAGCACTACCGGGCTTCCCTGGTGGTGCAGTGGTTGAGAGTCCGCCTGCCGATGCAGGGGACACGGGTTCGTGTCCCGGTCCGGGAAGATCCCACATGACGCAGAGCGGTTGGGCCCGTGAGCCATGGCTGCTGAGCCTCTGTGTCCGGAGCCTGTGCTCCGCAACGGGAGAGGCCACAACAGTGAGAGGCCCGCGTACCGCAAAAAAATAAAAAATAAAAAAATAACAGCACTACCAAGATCTCAAAGACATTAGAAAATGTAGAATGACTCAGTAAACATAAAATGATCTATGGATATTAAGTAGCAACTGCATAAAAAGACAGAAACAACAAATGAAATCATTCCTGCTTCCATCCAAAGCCATTTTTCCTGTTCCTGCTGTTTCTGGCTATAGTATTCTTCCAGCAAGATCTGAAAGGGCCATTAGCTGACCCTGGTTTTCCAGAAAGGTCATCCAAGCAATAAAGTGTTTCCAATGTGGAAGGTAATTAGCTCTCAAAGCCTTTCCATCCCACCTGATCAATTAGACTAAGCACTAAACACTCCCATCCCTAAAATGCATAAAATTGAATTGTATGTATGCCTTACTATTATGGAATGGTAATGTGCTGCTTTCAGAAATGGTCACACAAGCTGGGGGGTAATCAAAGTTTTTAAAATCACTACCCTGAAAATAAGAAGATGTTTGACTAGGATTTTTAATTTCTTGAGAAAATAACAGAAAATAAAAGTCTGATACAGGCTTTTGCATGGCCCATCAGGGTTAAAGTCTTCCGCAGAATCCAGCCCCAATGGCAACTGGGCTGCTTTAACCATGCCTTTCCACCGCTGTAATCTGCAGTCCAGCCTCAGTGACTGGGCCAGATATAAGTCCCAAATGCAAGCCCGTTTTTCTTTGTCAGAGGCTGCCTGTGCTGGGAGATGTTAGGCATCTCAGCCACCCACCCAAGCAAAGACGTGCACCCCTTTGCTCTTCTGGAAGACAGGTGATTAAAAAGATGTATTTTTGAAAGCAGCCTTCTCTGCATGTAATGTCAACGTCAACAAATAAAGGGGGAGGGATGAAAAGGCGATTGTAGGGCCGTCCAAGGAGAGGGGGAGATGCCTCCCAGAACACAGTTTAAGGAATGATCGATGCCTGTGTCAGAGGCAGCGATAAGACACGCTGAGCTTATCAAAACCTGAAGCTCTGATGACAGAGTTCACATGTGGCAGGAAGATAAGAGAGGCTGCGTTCATCTCTCCCTCTTTTCTCTCCCCAAAGACCCTGTTTTAATTTCCCACTCGGCATGTTACGGTTTCCGTCCCAATGGAGACCATTGAGCCTAGTTCAATTCCTTTTCTAATCTCACTGTGAATGTTTTCAGGAGACTGTGATTAGCAGACTTCGACCTCAATGCTATTTGGGGAAGTATTGTGCAAGTGGTGTTGGAGATCCGAAATGTGGCTGAAGGTTCTGGAAACACTCTGAGCACCAGAGAAAGGAGGGGAAAGGGCTTTGAGCTGGATGCTGAGAACCCGTATATTTCTGG
This sequence comes from Grampus griseus, assembly GCF_964374135.1. NCBI lineage: Eukaryota > Metazoa > Chordata > Mammalia > Artiodactyla > Delphinidae > Grampus > Grampus griseus. The sequence goes on from NC_139008.1 coordinate 25,779,314, forward strand.
GCTCTCCCACAAACATGCTTTGTGACCTTGCACAGGTCATGTCATCTCCCCAGAAAGGAATTTCTTCTTCTATTAAAATGGGAGGAGGTGGACTGTGTTCTCAAGAATCTTTTCATCTAGAACAATCCCATCTTCACCCCTGCTCTCTGGGAACAAGACTCGGAGGCCACAAAGCAGCAAACTTGAGGCCACAGTCTTCACCCCTCTGCTCTATCACTAATGGTACTGTGTTAGCTCATAACAAAATGCTATAGCCTGGGTGGCTTTAACAAAAGAGATTTAATTCTCACAGTTCTGGAGGTTGGGAAGTCCAAGATCAAAGTGCCAGCAGATTCAATCCTTGGTGAGGGTCCAATCCCTGGCTTGCAGACATCCCCACCTTTCTCTCTGTGTCCTCACATGGTAGAGAGAGAGAGGAAGCTCTGGTGACTCTTCTTTTTCTTCTAAGGGCACTAACCTTATCATGGGGGCTCCACCCTCATGACCTCATGTAAGCCTCATTACCTCCCAAAGGCTCCACCTCCTAATACCATCCCATTTTGGGTGAGGGCTTCAACATATGAATTCGGGGAGGACACAACATTCAGTCCATAACTGGTATGAAAGTTCTTGCAAGAGGACCAGAAGCTATATGAAAGCAGAAGGTCATTTGTTTATCTCTACCTCTCCTCCCTCCAGTTCAGCAGGTACTTTCACAGCTACCTACCCACCCCCAGCAAGGCTGTGCTGGCCTACTTTGGTCATCTCCAAGCCATGAAGATGTCCTTGGACCCTTATCCTAACTTCAGTCTGTTTTATTTTTCCTTGACCCACAACCAAAACCCATTTCTGTCTCCTTTCTCCAAAACTGAGATGAAACTAAACCATTCCAAGAGAATGGATTTCTCTCAGTTTCCCTACTGAAGGCTCCCTGGCATTCTGCCCTGATTAACTGGAAGTGGCTGCCTGGCATTGAGAAGGATCCAGAGGCTGTGTTTGGGCTGAGATGAAGAGAACTGTGATTGATTAATGATGTCTGCCCTGGATGCCATGTGGGAGAGCGATGATAGACACATCACAGGCTTGTCATCCCTGATGCCCAGAGGCTAAAGCAGTAGTTTCCAACAGGATAATCTAGAGTGCTGATTTAAGTACAGGTTCCCAGACTCACCACCAGAAATTGTGATGTAGTGAGTCTATGGGGAAGCCTGTGAACCTAGCTGATGTTGGTGTACACCGAAGTGTGCATGGCAAAGACTGGGAACTAGGTGAAGAGATAGAAACATGAATTAGCTTCACTACAGTAATCATGTCACTTATGTGTATGTGTACATATACAAAACATCATGCTGTACACCTTAAATATATACAATTGTATTAAATAATTAAATAGAGTTCATTCAGGCATGAACTTTGTGAAGGAACATAACAATGTCAATGTTAGAAGCATAGCGGAAATAATTTTTCTTTAAACTCCCTTCCCTCAAAACGCGCAGCTCCAACCCTTTCTCCCATCCTATTCCACGTTCTGCTCATAACACGCATGATTCTGCATATCTGTAGAGCAGCTTTAACTTTTCAAAGCATTTATGCATTTAGACATCCTTTTGGAATTTACAAGAGATCTACCAGGGAGGAGAGAGAGGCGATAGCACTCTTCTCTTTTGGTAAACGAGATCAGCACCTTGAAGACATAAGCCCAGAGAAGCGAATCAAATCGCACCAGGGTACAGTCGGACTGTCCTCCAGCCTGCCACCAGCATTGCTTCGTCTCCAGGACGGCATCACCTGTTGTGGATTATACAGCCCCAGGAGCAGGGGCCGCCAGCGCTGATGACTGTGTGCAGCTCAGAGCACTGCAGCCCACCAGAATAGGGGCTTGCTATGAGAACACCTTGTGATAACAGTGCAGGGGAGCAAAATTTGCCACACCAAATTGTATCTGTTTGGACTGAGGATTAATTCAGGCTGATTATTTTTAAAGCCCAAAAGACTCAGGAAGAACCTTTGACCTTCCCCTGACTGTCTAAAAGAATTTAGATAGAGGATCTGTTCCAGGAAGGGATCTATCACCATATGAACCAAGTGTGTGGGCAGGGAAGAACCTAGCAAAGTCTGTTTGTTAAAATTCCTCTCCGTGTCCCACTGTCTCTGCACAGCCCAGCAAACATTTGTTTACCAAAATTTGCCTTTCCATCCCCGTATAAATTGCCTTCCTCCCCTCCGAAGTCGAAAACTATTACCCCAACATCCTCTTTTTTTTTTTTAACATCCTTATTGGAGTATAATTGCTTTACAATGGTGTGTTAGTTTCTGCTTTATAACGATGTGAATCAGTTATACATATACATATGTCCTCACATCTCTTCCCTCTTGCATCTCCCTCCCTCCCACCCTCCCTATCCCACCCCTCTAGGTGGTCACAAAGCACCGAGCTGATCTCCCTGTGCTATGCAGCTGCTTCCCACTAGCTATCTATTTTACGTTTGGTAGTGTATATATGTCCATGCCACTCTCTCACTTTTTCAGAGCTTACCCTTCCCCCTCCCCATATCCTCAAGTCCATTCTCAAAGACACAGACCAACACCCTCTTTTGTCTTTAGCTAAACATGGTATTTAAGGTGATGATTTCGGCCCCTTTGGCAAGTTACCCAGTTCTCCTGGGTCTCTCCCATGTATACATGTTACTAAACTTTTGTTTGGTTTTCTCCTGTTAATCTGTCTCATGTCAATTTAATCCTTAGACCATCCAGAAGAACCTGGAAGGGCAGAAGAAATGTCTACTTCCCCGAAAGCAGTCATTGTCTGTTTTCACCCTGGAGCAAGGAGATTTCTCTGAGAAAACTGCTGTTTGGATACTATCCTTGACGGAAAAGACAAACTAATTGAGTTTGCTGGGCTACAGCCCGTCAATGCTACTCAATTCTCATCTCCTATTCATGGAGTCCCAACACTTTCAGGTGCAGATGGGTATGAGCTTTTTGATACAGTAATTGAAAGGTCAGGCCAGTGGATTCACAGGTAAAAATGTCTGACACAGCCTAGCACACCTAAAGAGAAATCAGCTTAAAAAAAAAAACAAAACTCTAATTCAACTGTTCTCAGATTTGAGTGTGCGCCAGAATCCCCTGGAGGGCTTGTTAAAATCCAGATTGCTGGCCCTACTCCAGAGTTTCTGATTCAATAGGCCTGAGAATTTGCATTTCTAACAACTCCCTGGGTGAAAACAAAGATGCAACTCTGGCTCTGAGGACCACTACTTCAAGAGAGTGCTTTTCAAGTGTAATGTGCCTTCGAGTAACCCAGAGCTGTAGTTAAAATGCAGATCTGGTCTCCGGAGTTCCCAGTTGTCTTTCTTTCTTTCCCTTTTCTTTTTTTTTTTAATATCTTTATTGGAGTCTCTTGAAAACAGCAAGTTGCAGAAACCCTCTTTAAAGGGAGAAAGAAAGAGCCAGCAAACCTATTTGACTTGGGAGGGACACAGTCTGCGTGCTGGAGAAGAGCTGCAACCCCTAGCTGAGCCAGAGGACTGTTGAATCATCATCAGCTAGACAACATCCCCGAGGATATCAAGACAGTCCCTCTCACCTCCAGCGAAAAGAAAAAGAAGGAGGGAGGGAAGGAAGGACGGGGGGAGACAAAAAGAGGAAATCGTGCTCTCATTACAAGATGGCATTTGGAATAAGGTAGAAATTCAAAACAAATATTGAACAACTTGCAAATTGCATTTTCCTGGGACTTTTCTCTTGGCTTTTTTCGTTTGTTTGCTTTAATTGAAAGCCGTGTGTGTCAACGCGCTCACGTGACAGGCCATGATCAGTTATTCCAAATGACTGGAGCCACATGATGCTCTATTTCTCATCGGTTGCAGAACAATTTATGTTTCAGAAACTAAAGTACAATCACTTCCTAACTACCATATTGCACAGAAATGGCTTTGGCACTCAGGTGCAATGGCACTTCCTGAGTGATGGGGGGGTCGTCCCTGGGTCAAAGAAGAGCAGAGATCATGAAAGGCAGATGGTTCCCTGTGTACCTCCTGGGAAAGGGCAGAAAACTGCAGTGGGAAAAACAGCTACAGAAAAATGGAACACGGCACCTGGGCACCCCCGACCCTAGAGTCAGAAAAGCATAAAAAAGCCCAAGAATGTGGCTGGAGAATTGGAGGAATTGGGACAAGGTTGTCGGGTGTGGGGGCGGCAGGGGGGCGGTGGGGACATGAACTCATCCGCTTTGCTTCCAGAGAGATTTCAACCAGCCCAACACGTTTTACGTTCTCAAGACTGGAAGCTTGTACCAAATCACTCCCCCTAATGGGGCAAGTTGTACTAATTTATTGAATCCAAATATTAACTTTTTTTTTTCTACTTTACCACAGGTAAAATAATTTTTCAAAACCAACCAACCAACCAACACACAGAAGATTTACTCCTAGTGATAAGAGCTAATACAAAAATTGCTATATGATAGACACTGGGCCAGTAGTCTAATTTAGTCCTCTCAACCACCATACAAAGCAGGGATTATGATTTCCATTTTAAAAGCAGAAAACTGAGGCTGAAATAGCTTATTCAAAGCCATGCAAGTCATAAATAGTAGAGCAGAGCCTGGATCAGGGTACCATGAAACCAGAGTTGGGTTTTTTCACTACTGTTCTACCTTTGGTAATAAGATGCAATCAGAAATGGAAACCCCCATACACTGCTGTATGTGAAATGTATAATGATGCAGCTGCTTTAGAAAACAGTAGCAGCTTCTTAAAATGTTAAACAGAAATTTACCATATGTAGAAGGGACCCGGCAATATCACTCCTAAGTATCTACCCAAGAAAAATGAAAACATATGCCCACAAAAGACTTTTAGATGAATGCTCATAGCAGCATTATTCAAAATAGCCAAAAACTGGAAACCACCCCAAATGTCCATCAAACGGTGAAGAAATAAACAAAATGTGGTGTGCCCAAATGATGGAATACAATGAAGCAATAAAAAGGAATGAGAGGGGCTTCCCTGGTGGCGCAGTGGTTGAGAGTCCGCCTGCCGATTCAGGGGACATGGGTTCGTGCGCCAGTCCGGGAAGATCCCACATGCCGCGGAGCGGCTAGGCCCGTGAGCCATGGCCGCTGAGCCTGCGCGTCCAGAGCCTGTGCTCCGCAATGGGAGAGGCCACAACAGTGAGAGGCCCGCATACCGCAAAAAAAAAAAAAAAAAAGGAATGAGACACTAAAATATGCCACAACATGAATGAACCTCAAAAACATTATGCTAAGTGAAAGATGCTAGATGCAGAAGAGCACATGTTGTATAATTTCCTATGAAATATCAGAAAAGCTAAATCCACGAGACAGAACAAAGATGGTTACTTGGAGCTGGGGATAGGAATGGTAGTGACCACAAAAGAGCAGAAGGGATCTCTTTAGGGAGATAAAAATGTTCTAAAGTTGGGTTATAGTGATGGTTGCACAACTCTATAAATTTACAATTTATTAAATTGTGCACTTAAAATAGGATAATTTTATGATGTGTAAATTATACCTTTAAAAAGCTTTTTTAAAAATTTAAAAATCTAAAAAAAAAAATTAGAAAAAAGAAGTGGCCATTGAGTGATCTGGCAAATGATGACATGATAAGCATGTGCTAAGCACTGACCAAGGTGACCTCATTTAATCCTTGCAACAAGGCCTCCCTCCCTCACCCCTGGTGGTACTACGTCACTTCAAGCACAGGAATTCTCATGTTCCTCATCCCTAACAGAGGGCCTGACATGCAGAAGCCTCTCAGTAAATGCTTGCAAAATAGATCAATATTGTGTCATGATCAAAAGGTCAGGCTCTGGGCAATAGACAGACAGAGAGTCAAAGCCTGACTTACTAGTATATGCTGTCTTGCCACTTTCTACTATCACAGCAGAGAAAAGTTAAATACTCAACTTTCCTGGATCCCCTTGCACCTTGGTGAGACCCTAGTAATGAGGGAAGAGACAGGTTCTGAGAAATGTTTTTGTTCTCCTGATAAAAGCAACAGTTGAGCTGGTGCCATCCCTGCCTCCTCCTTCCTGACTTGAACATAGATGAGACGTTATGAGCACAGCAGCTATTTTGTGGCCATGGGGTGGAGGGAATCACAAAATTCTGGCCTCTTATTGTTGAACCACTGAAACAACGCTAGTGGCCACATGCCACTAGACTTTCTGACACATGAATAGAAACCTCATTTAAGTCTTGTTTGAATTTTTCTATTACTTATACCTAAGAGCATTTCTAATTAGTATTATTAGAAGCAGAACTATAGTAGTAGTTTTTTACTTAACAGAATGCCTGCTTAGGTTTCTCTCTGTTTCCATCTATCTCTTCCAAACCATACCTAAGTGCTTTGTTGTCTGACTAGAAGACTGAGAGGCACGTCTGGCTGTCCCTACTTTAGCTCTAGTTTTAAATATGCATTTGGAATTCCTCTTTCCTGATGCTGGATTTATTGGAAATGTCCCAAAGCAGCAGCCCAATGGAAATAAATGAGTCTAATTTCAGAAAAGACAAGCCCATCTTCTCTTCTCACTAGCAGTCTCATAATACAATGGTAATTACCAGTAATGATAATAGGTAGTTAATATACATTCTCCATAATCGATGCCTCTCACACGAGTATCCTTCATTTTCCCCATCTCCAATCTTTGTGGAAGAGGGAAATTTCACTGTAGCATGTTCCAGAAACATGCAACGGCCCTTCGACTGGCCACCTTGATGTCAATTCCCTCAGTTTTTTCAGAATAGGAAGTCAGAATACCGAGTGATCACCAATAGCACCACACTACCCTGCCCCTCTCTGCAGCAGGACATACACTATTCTGATCTCTAGCAGGTTTGATTTAAACTGACAGAAGGAGACAGCTTCTCTTTAGGCTCCAGGGAGGATCATGATGGAGAAGCTCCTGAAATCTGACAATAATATTCAATGAGTGATCAGATGCAGTGGTATCTAGGTGCAGTAAGATGTATTCTCAGAAGACAGCTGGGATTAAGGGATGGGACACAGGAGAAAACATTAGGGGACTGCAGTGGGAAGCTTCAAAACAGCCCCCTAATGATCTCCTCCCCTTATGTGTGAGCCAGACCAGGAGATTCACTTCTAACCAATAGAATATGGCAAAAGTGATGGGATGCACTTCTGTTGTTAGGTTACAAAAGACTGCGATTTCCCTCTTGCTCGTATTCTCACCAGCTCTTCTCACATACTTGCTCTGGTGGAGGGAGCCACACTGCCAAGAAGGGAAGATGGCCTCTGGCAAAAAGCCAGCAAAGAACTTACACTCTCCGCCTGACAGCCCATGAGGAGCCAAATCCTACCAAAAAACACCAAGTGGCCTTGGGAGCAGATTCTGCTCCAGTTAAACTTGAGATGTTAAGGCTCCAGCCAACACTGACTGCAGCCTGTGAGAGACCCTGAAGCATAGGATTCAGCTAAGCCATTCTTGGATTCCTTGCCCACAGAAACTGTGTTGTTTATAACTGCTAATTTGGGGGTCATTTGTTATGCAGCAATACAGGGAGAGAATCATTATGATAGTTTTAAAGGGAAAACACACACAGTGTTTAGAATTCAAAGCCTTTCTCTGCTCCACGTTATAAGGGTTTTTGGTTGTTGCTGTTCTGTTTGAGGATTTCTCTTCTGTTTTTTTGTTTGATTTTGTTTTGGAGGTTTTGCTGTTTGTTTCTTTTTTGCTCAAGCAGCTGCTGATTGAATCTGGGCATTTCTTGTGTTAATCAGGACAGTACTGATCATTATTATAACTGCTACTATTTAATCTGCGTTTGTAATATGTCAAGCACTGTGGTGAACTTTATAAGTATTATCTCACTTAATCCTTACAACACAGTGAAAGAGGTACTAGGATTAATTGCCCCCTTTCCACATGTGAGGACACAGACGTTTAGAGAGTTACAGTTCCTGCCCGAGTCACGTAACTAGTTAGCTGTGGAGCCAGGATGCAGACCCAGGGGTTCTGACTCTCAGCCTATTCTCCTAATCACTCAGCAAAACTGAAGAGAAAGGAGGCTAGAATGACTCATATGGGAAAGGGCACAAATCCAGAATGTTGGGGGCTAGGGGACATGGAGGAGGAGAAGAGCTGAGAAAGACTACGTTTTGGAAGAGAAAGACTGGGGAGGATTGGAAGGAATGATGAGGAATTGGGGTCACTGCCATGCAAGCTGATAAGAGTGAGGAAGGAAGAGGGGAATTAAAAGAAAAAGGGGGAAAGGAAGGAGGGGGAGAAGAAGAGAGATTGACTGATGATTTTGTTGTATAATATATACCTAATTCCTTTTTAGCGTTTTCCAGAGATGCAGTAAAGATAGATTTAAACTACTTTCAACGTAAGAGATGGACAATACACAAGATCATAAAAGAGATGGGCACTGCATCCAGATTACTCTGTCTCTTCTCATTCTATTCGCTTTTCCATTTACAATTTCTGTGATGCCTACTGTTTCTTCGACCCCTTCTTTGTCTTACATGGATCTGAGCTTATTCCTACTATCTCCCAAATCTCTCCCCTCTTTGTTAATGCCACTGTCACTACCCCAGTTCCCACCCTCACCTTCTCTCTCCTGGATTATGCCAACAGCCTCCTAAAAGACCTTCCAGACTCCAGTTTCCGCAGGCCAACCTCATTTCTCGATTAGTGACTAGGCAACCTGTTTAATTATACAATCCTTACCAGGACACTGCTCGGCTCACACCCTTCACATATAGAATGAATTCCAAGCTTCAAACCATGGTATAAAAGACTACCACCACCTCTTGTTTGGACTACAGTGATCATTTCTAAGTGGAATAAAAAAGAAGTAAACAATAAGTACTCTCTCACCTCCTGACCCGCAGGATCCACTTCCTGGAGACAAGCGTATTTCTTACTTATACTTCCAGAAGTGTGGGATGTGTATATAAGCATTTTATGTAGGAGAATCAAACTTCATCCACTATAACTCACAAGTGAAAAAACACAGCAAATATAGTCAATGGATCTTTGACAAAACAGGAGCTAAGACAAAACAGTGGCAAAAAGGCAGTTCTTCAATAATTGGTTCTGGAACAACTGGACAGGCAAAAAAATTAATCTAGACACGGACTTCACACCCTTCACAAAAATTAACTCAAAACGGATCATAGATCTAAATGGAAAATGCAAAACTATAAAACTCCTGGAAGATAACATAGGAGAAAACCTAAATGACCTTGGGTATGATGATGCCTTTTTAGATGCAACACCAAAGACACAATCCATGAAAGAAATAATTGATAAGCTGAACCTCATTAAAATTAAAAACTTCAGCTCTGTGAAAAGACAAGAGAATTAGAAAACAAGCTACAGACTGGGGGAAAATATTTATAAAAGACACATCTGGTTAAGCACTGTAATCCAAAATATACAAAGAACTCCTAATACTCAACAGTAAGAAAGCAAACAACCCGATTTTAAAAATGGGCCAAAGACCTTAACAGACACCTCACCAAAGAAGATATACAGGTGGCAAATAAGCATACGAAACGATCCACATCCTATGTCATCAGGGAACTGCAAACTAAAGCAGCAATGAGACACTGTTACATACCTGTTAGAATGACCAAAATCTAGAACACTGACAACACCAAATGTTGGTGAGGATGTGGAGCAACAGGAACTCTAATTCACTGTTGGTGGGAATGCAAAATGGTACAATTCTTTGCAAGACAGTTTGGCAGTTTTTTATAAAAATAAATATACTCTTACTATATGATCCAGCAATATCACTCCTTGGTACTTACCCAAAGGAGCTGAAAACTTACGTTTGCACAGAAACCTGCACACGGATGTTTATGGCACCTTTATTCATAATTGCCAAAATTTAGAAGCAACCAGCATGCCTGCATAGGTGAATAAATCAATAACCTGTAGTACATCCACACAATGAAATATTATCCAGCACTAAAAAGAAATGAACTATTGAATATTAAGCCATGAAAAGACACGGAGGAATCTTAAATGCATACTACAGAATGAAAGAAGCCAATCTGAAAAGGCTTCATACTGTGTGCTTCCAACTATACGACATTCTGGAAAAGGCAAAGTATGGAAATGACAAAAAGATCTGTGGCTGCCAGGGGTCGAGTTGGTGGGTGAGATGAATAGGCAGAGCACAGAGGATTTTTAGGGCAGTGATAATTCTCTGTATGATACTATAAAGGTGGATACATGTAGTTATACTTTCGTCAAAACCCATAGAACATACAACACCAAGAGCAAACCCTAATGTAAACTACGAGCTTTGGGGGACTTTGATGTCAGTATAGGTTCAACCTTAGTAAAAAATGTACCACTCTGGTGAGTGGTGCTGATGGTGGGGGAGGCTGTGCGTTGGGGGTGTAGGAGGTGTACAGGAAATCTCTGTATCTGCCTCTCAACTTTGCTGTGAACCTAAACGGCTTCATAGAATAAAATAAAGTCTTTGGGGTTTTTTTTAACATCTTTATTGGAGTATAATTGCTTTACAATGGTGTGTTAGTTTCTGCTTTATAAAAAAGTGAATCAGCTATACATACACATATATCCCCATATCCCCTCCCTCTTGCGTATCCCTCCCACCCTCCCTAACCCACCCCTCTAGATGGACACAAAGCACCGAGCTGATCTCCCTGTGCTATGCGGCTGCTTCCCACTAGATATCTATTTTACATTTGGTAGTGTATATAAGTCCATGCCACTCTCTCACTTCGTCCTAGCTTACCCTTCCCCCCTCCCCGTGTCCTCAAGTCCATTCTCTACATCTGCGTCTTTATTCCTGTTCTGCCCCAGGTTCTTCATAACCATTTTTTTAAAAAATCTTTTTTTAGATTCCATATATATGTGTTAGCATATGGTATTTGTTTTTCTCTTTCTGACTTACTTCACTCTGTATGACAGACTCTAGGTCCATCCACCTCACTACAAATAACTCAATTTCGTTTCTTTAAAAATAAAGCCTGTTTTTAAATTAGCAAACTTTATATTCCCTGATTTCATCTTTATCAGAGACCCATTCCACTAGGTAGTATGAAAAACAGTAAATGTGCCAGTTTTTTACATCCTCATCTCAGGAAGTTTAATACAGTCTTGAGTTGGTTCAGACTCTTTAGGATAAATATTCAATCAAATCTGAGTTTCAAACTCCATACCAAGACTGTTGCTCTCTTCCACAAGACATTACGTGGGTGCAGAAGACTGTAGGTGTCCTCACAGCAGTAGAAGGAAGCCTCAGGTCCACCAGACATCCTTCAGGACTTTTCTGGCACCTGCAACAGTATGGCTGGGGCTGGTCTGTCTCTGGTGTCTCTAGAAGGGATGGCAGGTCTCTTGATGTTTGGACTATCATACTGGGACCAATTTCTGGTTCTGGCCAATTGCCTCTTGTTGCAAATTCCATGTCCTCTGAGCCCTCCTGGCTCTGATCCCAGGTGATCCTTAGGTTCTCCCGGCATCTCCACATCCCCCTGAAGGGACTTGTGGGGACCTCTGGACACAGGCTGCAGGGAATCCATTCCCCCACATTCCTCTCTGGCATTTTCTCTACCAAACTAAAAGTGGAACTTCTAAATGCCATGGGTGTGAAAATATTTACTCTGCACTACAGGAAATCAGGAATGTGCCCCATCAAGCTCTGAAAGGCCCCCACATTTATCTTCCTGATTCTTATGCTACTTCTGGTGTATCCACCAGGGAGAAGGCATTTGACACACATGTCTTTCTCCTTCCCACCTGGTCTACTGCTCCTTCCAGGGCCAGAGAGGCTTCCTCCAGCACCTCCACCAAGCAGGACACAATGGCTTGTCACGAAACTCTATGGTCTAAGTTGGCCAGGCTTGCACCTTGGTGTGTAAAAAGGCTTTTGGAATTTAGAAAGAAAGAGCAAACAAAAAATGCACAAAATTTCATCTCAATGAAGTTTGGCTTCAAAGGTTATTTTCTTGCCCTTTATTAGGGAAAAAAGAAATAAGTCATCTGAGACTCAAGACTGAACCTCTGCTCTACTCCATGTGGCTCTCTCCTTCTCTGGGACAATAGCCTCGTGGCTTAGCTTTCATAACCCAAGGGGTGCCATGAAGAAAGAAACTGGCTTCTGAGGGAATAATTAATCACCAAGAGGTATTTCAATCTCTATTTTATTTATTTCCTCTCTGATATTTATTATTTCTTTTCTACTGCTGACTTTAGGTTTGTTTATTCTTCTTTTTTTAATTCTTTTAGGTGGTATGTTAGGTTGTGTATTTGAGATTTTTCTTGTTTTTTTGAGGAAGGCCTGTGTCACTATGAAATTCCCTCTAAGGACTGATTTGCTGCATCCCATAGATTTTGTATGGTTGTGTTTTCATTGTCATTTGTCTCAAGGTATTTTTAAATTTCCTCTTTGATTTCATCACTGACCCATTGGTATTTTAGTAGCATGTTGTTTAGTCTCCATGTAATCATTTTTTCTCATTTCTCTCTCTTTGCTTGATTTCTAGTTTCATGCCATTGTGGTCAGAAAAGATGCTTGAAATAACTTCTATCCTCTTAAATTTGTTGAGGTTTGTTCAAGAGGTATTTCAAAAATATTACATCTATCATATTTGCTGTGTGTAGGTATAAATGTGTTTGTGGTGTGTGAGTGTATTTATACACAAGTGACGACCAGGGGTCTGCAAACTATGGTTTGGGGTCAAATCCAGCCTGCCTCCTGTTTTTGATATGGCCAGCAAGCCCAGAATAATTTTTATAATTTTTAACGACTGGGGGAAAAAAGAGCAATATTTTGTGATGTATGAAAAATTTTTGAAATTCAAATTTTAGTAAGCATAAAGTTTTATTGAAACACATGCCTAGCCCTTTATATACTGTCTATTGGTTTTCACATGAGGAGGGCAGAGACCATAACAGAGCATAAAGTAGTTACTATCTGGCCTTTTAAGAAAAAGTTTGCCAATCCCTTTTTAATACTGTTTAGTTACTTTGCTTTTTCATGTTAAATGTATCTGGGAGAACATTGCATATCATACATTGAAACTACGTCATTCTTTTTTTTTTTTAATCAAGCTGTCACAAGTTTTTTTCTTAGCAATTTGACTTATGTTTAGCAGCCATTCCCCAAGATAGCATATTCCTCCGTGACAAGACTTAATTAAACTTCCAGCAAAATAATTAGCAAGGCTATCTCAAAAGACTATTTTAAAATACAAGACTGATACCAAGGAGCAAATAGAGTTAACACTGTCATGAGAGATCAAAGCCATCCGAAGACGTGACTAAAACTTTAACCTCCAGCAGCCGACTAATGAAGAAGTATACACAGGAACACTTGTGATATCTTCCCTCTCAGGCCCCATCAACAAATTCATTTGACATGGAAAATTTCCCAGAGGAAGCTTAAAAATAGTAAATTTCCATTAATTACAGAGCAAAGAATGTTCTCTTCCTAATTTATTATCTATTAGGAAACTTTTGGGGATGCTGTAACCACCTCTTATTGCATAGACTCTTCTTTATTCGGGGAGGATGATGGGATTAACAAACAGTCTCTCAACTGACGTGAGAGCTCATTTGGTAAAAATACCTTGACTGTGATGGTGGTGGTGGCAGTCTTGGCAATGGGTTCTGTGGTGATGGGGATGATGGGGATGGGGATAGAACAGTGACAATTCCAAGTCCAGCTCCCAATTTAGGACCCACTTCCCTCCCCCAGGATTCTTGGGAAGAATGGGAAAAGTTCAGGAGATCCAAAGTGAGAAGACTTTAGGTTTGAGCCTCTACCCTTTGGTCACTCTGTGGTCATAAGAAAGTCCTTTGTCCTCTTTAAGCCTCATTGTTCACCTATACAATGGATATCATACTCTTTACCTATTTTGCACAGTTGTGGGGATGATGGGAGATGCTGTCAACACTTCGAGTGATGGAAAGACTGATTCTGCACAGCAACCCCATTCTTACTTGTCTTTTTCACTGTCTTCCATGAACAAATCTATCCCCAGGCATCCCCAAGAGATCTAAAAGTGGAAGAATAAAGGTCAGATTCCGGTTATTTTGTAATTAACACTGGGATATGGTGACTCTCATTCCTTTCTTGTGGGCCCGTGGTTGACTATTATGTGAATTTTTTTTCCTGTTCTGGGAATATATTTATAAAGGTTTATTTACTCTTTGAAGATGTAGGTTAATCAACTTTCCAAATGGTAGTGAACAATTACTGCGCTTTCACATTTCCTAAGTATTCAGAAAATCCCAATTATTATCCCCTATGAGCAATATTAATACCCAATATTTAAGCACTTATGTGTCAAGCACAGCGCTAAGTACCTTTGAAGCTGGTGCAATTATCAACCCCATTTTATGAATGAGGAAGCTAAGGGCTATGGGTATTTTTCTAGGTCTACAACTTTTTTACATTTTCTCTGCCTCTCCCACCCAATATGCCTTCCCACTCTCATTTAAATCACCAACACCCTTCTCAGCAACACCAACTTCACCACTAATCAGATATCCACAGATCTTGCTCCTCTGTTCCTTGCCTTCCAAATTGTAGCGACACACATCTTAACAAACATTTCAACGGTTAAATGTACCGGTGCATGTAATGGACCCAAAACACAGTGACTGTTAAGTAAGTGGTGGCTGTAATATAGCCTGGTGGTCCAAGGCAGGAGCTCAGGGTTCTAAGGTCTTGGTTCAAATTATGGCTCATCCACTTGTAAAAAGAGAGACCTTAGCCAACATGCTTCAATTCTCCAAGACTCAACTTCTTCATGGGGATAATATTACCTCCCCTCATTGCATTCTCGTGAGGATTAAATGAATTGGATACACGCAACGTGCTTAGGACCCTGTCTAGCACTGTCAACAGTTATACGTGCAACTCCCACTACTATTGTTATCTCCCAACAATGCAAAGCTTCTACTAAGTAAGTTATTTTTCCCAATGCTGTGCTCATTGCTCATGCCAGATAAAACAAATTAACCTTAGGAAGCTTATTACCTTTAAATCTTGATTGCAAACGTGCCCTCCTCCTCCCAGCAAGACTCTCATCCTCTCAATTCCTCTGTTAATACTTCTGCTGATTATTTTTCTTAAAAGAGGGTTAGCTTGTTTTCACCCCAACAAGCTCAGTAGAGAAAATAGAGATGAGGGGAATATCTGCTTTAGCCATTAGCTATGTCTCTCATGCTGCTAGTGACCTCACCGGGGCCCTGGCCAACCCTCCTCACTTCCCATCTGCATTCAGGTTTCCTTTAATTTTAACAGAAACTGCAGTAGGTCACCCCACCATAGCCTGTGACCCCGCCAGCAAAACAGGTCCCCCAACACAGGACTCACAGTTCAGGGAGGTTCCAAGTGCAATTTAAAATAAATATTCACGTAGGTGCTACGGTCAGCCTTCAGAATTTGTCTCAAAGTGACTTGCATATTCAGGACTATATTCTCCAGTGCTTTGGCCCATTGGGGAGTGATTTGCATTCAGGGAGGAAAGACGAATATTCCAGTCTTAGCAATTATTGAAATATATCCAGTCAGTACTCTAATAAATTATCTTAACCCAATTACTAAAAACATTGCAAAACATTACTATGCATCGAAGACCGTTCTGCCCAGGAATCTTTATTGGCAGGGTAATTAAAAACGTACTAGCTATGGCTTCTACTCAAATATTTGGGGATGTTTTGCGCCATTTGAATTGGTTCTCTTGGACTCTGGAGAGACATCTGCCTGGATCTTCTCCATCCTTCCCCTCCCCAACTCCTAGTTTTTGGGGACACTTGTCACTGGGGTCTCCTTCCCCCATCAATGCTGCCCACAAGTTCCTTCCCACCCTAATCCTTCTTACAGAAAGAAATACTTATACAGGCTCAGTCCCCTCTCCTTCATCCCTTCCCTCTCTGTTCAAAGTAAAAGACTTTTGTTAACCATCATGTATTAGGTGCCTACTATGTGCCAGAAACTTCCACATTATCAGAATAAATCCTCCAGTAACATTTCAAGGAATGATACTCCCATTCCAAGGATGAGAAAACTTAAGGATTACAAAGGTTAAGTGAACTGCTAAAGTTCACAGAGCTGATGAGTGACAAAACCAGGATCAAACTTAGGTCTGGTGGTTCCAAGGCTTTTCTTTCATTCTTCAACAAGTTTTTATCAACTGCTTATATGTGCCAGGAACTATGCTAGGCCCTGAGATGAGGACAGTGAACAAAATCTGGCAGAGTCCCCCGTCTTGTGGGTCTTGTACACATCCATCAAGTGTGTTAGTCGGGGTACATCAGTAATGCTGGAGTAACAAGCAAATGCCAAATGTCAGTGGGATATAACAAACACTGATTTCTTATTCGTGCCATCCGTTCATGGAGGTTTACTGGGACCACAGCAGGTCTCATGTCCACATCTAACTTTAAAGCAGCTGATGAAATATAATCCTAGCTGAAGACTGAAAACTATGAACATGTCCTGCCAGACAGAGGGGAGGGAGCGAGGGAAGTCATTTTCAGAACAGCAACTAGGAGCTCTGCAGTGAATTTACAATCAGGCTGTAATACTGGCCAAGGTCCCCGGCACTCTCCTCACAAACCCGATATCCATCTCCAAATACCACCATCAGACCACGGCGATCCCAGGCATCAAACCCTGCTCTGATCACAGGGACATGTGACACTCACTCCTTCACTATTAGGCTCATCTTCACAGCCTGCACTGTGCACCAGATAGCTGGGCTCAAGAGCCAAGATCCAAGGGTGCAAATGGATCCAGCCTGGAGCCATCGAATGGAAATGCCCAGGGCAGCTCTGCCTGTTGAATTAACTTTTTAGAATCACTAAAAAGTCCTGAGTATTTTCATCTACCAGCCTCAAGGATGGTGTTCTTCCTTGAGATCATTAATGACATCATTAGGCATTGGTTCTCCTTTCACTGTTCAGATCCTGGACTGAACTGCATTATCTAGTTTAATCTGTACAACAATGTTGAGAAGAACATAATGGTTCCATTTTACAGATGAAGACAGAGGATCCGAAAGATTAAGTGAACAGCTCACAAAGTGAAAGAGCAAGGCTTTGACCCAAGTCTTTCTGACACCTGAGTACACAGCGGCCTGCAGTGGCCAGAGCCTTGATCAGAAGCACCACAGCAGAGACCTTGATTCCAGGGCTCCAAAATCTAAGGGGCCCAAAGCTGTGGCTAACTGAGACCAAAGATCAGCAAAATGTTCCACAGTCCAAGACAGAAGTGGCTGAACTCACTCCAAATCCAAATCCACCAGCATTAATGTGAGAAGAGAAACCAATTGTTAAGCATCTACAATGTGCCAGAACACCAGACAAGCCCAGACCGTGCATTTCCACAGTGCATGTGACCTAGGCTCAGGCATCATCTCGTTTAATCTTCACAACATCACTGCTAGTTGGGTATTTTATGGATAAGAAATCTGTGTCTCAGAGAGGACAAGTAACTTCAGAGTACCCACAGGAATCCTGTGCTGCCTGACTTTGTATTTTCTCTCCACCATGGTGCCTGTTGAGGGGTCACAGGGGAAGACCAGGGATCCCCCAACACATACAAACGTGGATTTTTTACTGAGATATAGTTGATTTACAATATTATGTAAGTTTCAGGTGTACATTATAGTGATTCACAATTTTTAAAGACTATACTCCATTTATAGTTATTATAATATATTGCCTATATTTCCTGTGCTGTACAATATACCCTTGTAGCTTATTTTACACATAGTAGTTTGTACTCCTTAATCCTCTACACTTATCTTGCCCCTCCCCACTTCCCTCTACTCACTGGTAACCACTAGTTTGTTCTCTATATCTGTGAGTCTGTTTCTTTTCGTTATATTTACTAGTTTGTTTTATTTTTTAGTCTCTACATATAAGTGATAATATACAGTATTTGTCTTTCTCTGTCTGAATTATTTCACTAAGCATAATACCCTCCAAGTCCAACCATGTTTGCCAACCATGTTTGCCATGTTTGCCATAATACCCTCCAAGTCCAACCATGTTTGTTAAAATTTCATTCTTTTTTATGGCTAAGTAGTATTCCATTCTATATATATACCACATCTTCTTTATACACTCATCTGTTGATGGGCACTTAGGTTGCTTCCATACCTTGGCTATTATAAATAATGCTGCTATGAGCATTGGTGTGCATGTACCTTTTCAAATTAGTGTTTTCATTTTCTTCGGATATATACTAAGTAGTGGAATTGCTGGATCGTATGGTAGTTTTTTTTTTGAAGAACCTCCATACTGTTTTCCACAGTGGCTGCACCAATTTACATTCCCACCAACAATGCATGAGGGTTCCCTTTTCTCCACGTCCTCACCAACATTTGTTATTTGTGTTGTTTTTGATGATAGCCATTCTGACAGGTATGAGGTGATATCTCATTGTGGTTTTGATTTGCATTTCTCTGATGATTAGCAATGTTGAGCATCTTTTCATGTGCCTCTTGGCAAATGTGAATTTTTATGATTATCTCAGAAATATCACAGCATCACCTGGGAATGAGTCTTGGTTCCTTCCCTAAATTGAACTGTGCCTCACTCCAAACCAAGTCCATTACCTTGCCAGGGGAGGGCAACACCACGACCTCTGCCAACAACAACAGCAATAATAGTAGAAAGAATGAGAGACAGGAAGAGGGAAGAGGAAGAGAAGGAAGGACCACCAGCATTAACTAAGAATTTCCTAAGTGCCAGGCATGTTCTGAGTACTTTACATGCACCATCTCATTAAATCTTCACAGAAAGCCCCAAAAGGTAGGAAGTACTATTATTCCCATTTTATAGGCAAGGACACTGGGACTCAGAATTTTCATGTATCTTTCCGAAGGTCGACTGCTAGTGGGCAGAAGAACCAAGATTCAAACCCACACCTACGTGCAAAGTCCATCATCTTAAACAGCTACTACGTCTGCCTCGGAGGAAAAGCAGAAAGGGCTTTATATGGGTCAGGGCTTGGGGAGTGAGGGACAAAATTCAGCTTCCTGTCGGGGGAAAAAAAGAAGCAGAGAACAGGGGGAAAAAAAGAAGCAGAGGACAGGCTTGTTTTCTTTCCAAAGGGGATTCTTTTTCAAGGGTCTACCTTGTAGCCTCCTCTTGGTACCCAACCCAGGTTTCCTTTCTGGTGGGTGCATCCCTCCCCCAGCTGCTGCAAGAACCCTTTGATAGCAACTCATAGATGCCCACCCCCCTCTCCAGAGAATTGCATCACCCCTCACACTGAGGTAGGACCAACTCTGTACTGGGATTCAAGCTCCAGAGCTCCCCAGGGACCAGTGTGACACTAGCCTACATCCTGCTCAGTCCCTCTGACCCATCCTGCTTCCCTCACTCCCCTTTCAGCTCCCCCCAAAAAACCAATTGCACAAGAATCCCTGCCTCAGGCTCTGCATCTAGAAAACCAAACGTAAGATACCCCCATCTCCTGTTCCCATCACTTGGGGTTCCTGGACACGAGCTTCTGCTTCTTCACCTCAGAGGTAGGAGAAACAGCAGAAGGCAAACTGAAGGACCTGGGGACCCAGGGTTGCTGGGAGGCACGAGGCCAGGCAGCTGAGAGAGGGCAGCCAACTGGACCAGGCTGGCAGTGCCCTGCTGCCCCCAGCCAGCCTGCCCTCGGCCTTGTGCGCTTTGGGTAATTAAGAACAGATGGCTCATCACCTCAGCCAAGCCCCATTAACTCCTTAATGCTGCTCTTCTGGAGGCCAGATAGTCGGCTGGAAAAGCCATCTTCGGAGGTCATCTAATTAAATGACGCCCAGCACACAGAGCTGGCTGGTCTCTCTTCTAAGGCTGGCAGCTGCCCCTGCTGCTTCATCAGAGCTGCCATCGGTGACCAGATGGGCTGGGAAAGGGGCCTGGGTGTGCTTAATGGGGGAAACGTGCTGAGTGCAAAGAGCACTGGCTTGGGAGTCAGGGGACTGGCACTGCCCTGTGGTCTTGGACAAGTCACTTAATCTGGGTCTCAGTTTCACCACCTGCCAAACGGCAAGAGTAATAATAACCATAATAACAACAACAGCAGTAATTTAACATTGTTCTAATGGCAATTATTATTCCTTCAATGATAATAATAATCATTCTAGTGGTAATAAATTCTGTGGCAAACACTTTACATGTAATCTCTTCTTTAACCTTCATAACTGCTCTTTGAAATGGTACTTCTTATCTCCATTTGACAGATAGAAAAACAGAGTCTGGGAGAGGTTCCGTAAACAGCTAAGTCCACACACCTGGCAAGAGTCAGAGACAAGATTTGAACCTCGGTCTGACTGACTAGAGGGCCCCTGCTCTTCACCACCGTGTGCCAGCATTCCATGCCACCTGCCTTGTAGGATATTCAAATCTCAGAGGAAAATAAACCACAAAAGCACTTCCATGGCACACCAAAGAAACTTTGGTTCCCCTCCCTCCAAAAACAACAAATTAAAAGACCTCATTCTTCATTCAGTTCATTCTTCACACAGATTATCTTCTCAGACCTAAAAGCAAAGCCTTGTACTGAAAATTCCAGGTTCTTCGTAACGCTTCTAGCTACCTTGAACAAGGGAAAGGTAAAATATATACATCTACACATTTTGGATAAAGTTGATTAAGGAGGAGGCTCTGTGAAAGGGGCTATGTCCTTGGTCAATGAAAGAACCCAAGAAATTGAAATGCTCGTGTCTCATTTGAGAAATCTGGGCAAGTCAGATGAACTGCAGGTCAACCGAACCCGAGTAAGGGATGTGGGATTCAGGGAGATTCACGGGGCAGACCCCGAGGGCATAGAGAATCCACCTTCTGCACATACAACACTGAGGTTGGCTGACTGAAGTGGGGTTTGGTGCCTGATTTGGGGCACTGACGGGAGAGACCTCGAAGAAATAGTTCATTCTAGTATCTGGTCTTGAAATTTAAAAATGCTTTGAGAGAAAATGTTTTAATTCTTGATCTGGGTGATTGTTACATGGGCGTATTCAGTTTGTGAAAATTCATTGAGCCACTCATTCATGTAAATGTGCTTTTCTGAATGTATATTATACTTCAATAAAGAGTTTTTTAAATAGAGGGAAAATAACCCTAGTGAAAAACAGAAAGTGCTTTGGAAAGCCCAAATTGCTACCCAGGTTTACTGTTTTGATGTTCTTATCATGTTGTAAACAACTCCCCTCCCTCACCCAGAAAGTCTGTTCTCCATATCAAAACAATTGGGTGCTCAACTCATTAGACAGATATCTGCTTACTTGAGTCTCCACATCTGTGTGGGAATGGTCCCCAGCCCATCTCTGGAAGGGCTCATAAGCATCTTCCAGGCAAGATTTTATTGCTGTCTAGTCTCCAAAGGCCTTAAACTGACAGGTGTCCTTCCCTATCACACCCACTCCTTGAAGATGGAGACCACGACATGGTTTAAGCAGCTCGGTGGAGTCTCCCACCCCGGCAAAAATAAGCTCCATTCCCCAAAAATGCCAGATGCCGAGAGCATGGGTCAGCATGGCCGTGGCGGGCCACCTCTTTAACATCCTTCAACCCACTCATCCCACTCAGCTCCGCTGTCTCTGCCTTGCTCTCTCTATTTACCTTGGATCCTCCATCTTGCCTTCTAATTCCATCTGGGGCTCCCGATTCTTCCTTTTACTGTTCTCTGCCTACCCCAGTTTTACACCACTTTCTCCTCCAGTCCTCCCCAGTCACCATCACCATCCACCCAGTTGTTCAAATCAAAAACTTAGAATCACCTCTGCTTCCTCCCTTCCCCCTCCCCACACTTCTTGAGCCATCAGCATCTCCCTAACCTCCCCTGACACATCACTCCACCCCAGGCCCCCTGTATGACTGTATTAGCTCCCATTTACCCTCCCTCCAAACTACCTCACACCCAACAGCCAGAGTCAGCTTTATAAAATATAAATCAGATTAAGGCAGTGCCCTGCTCTGAACCACCACTGGTCTTCCCATCCCACGTAGAGCAAATTCCAAACCTACGGTCATGCTTACGAGGCCTGTTCAGGTTGACACCTGCTTGCTCATGGCCAGCCTTTCTCACTCAGCCCCAAACACAGGGGCCAATCTCCATTCCTCAGTCACTCTAAACTCATCCCTGACACAGACCTTTCACACATAC
The DNA here is from genome assembly GCF_964374135.1 of Grampus griseus. Lineage (NCBI taxonomy): Eukaryota > Metazoa > Chordata > Mammalia > Artiodactyla > Delphinidae > Grampus > Grampus griseus. Next base: position 25,801,446 of record NC_139008.1, read on the forward strand.
TGTTCCCTCTGAACACCTTTTCCTTGGCTTTTGCCATAGTTGTTGCCTTCTCATTCTCCAGGTCTCAAAGAAAGGTCACCTCTGCAGAGAGGTCCTCCTTGACCACCCATCTAAATTGTCCCCTGATTTTCCTCCATCACACCATCCTGTTTTATCTCATTTATATCACTTAATCAGAAATTTTCATCATCCTTCTGTGCCTACTGTATTTGTGTGTCTTCCACTCAAACAGTCAGGATCGTGATTGCAGAGACCTTCTGTCCTGTTCCGGGATGAGCCCCCAGCTCCTGGCACACAGTCAGGACTCGATGAATGAATACACTCAGTGCTATCCCTAGGTTACTCACCTGGGCTGCCCACAGTAGAAGTGTCTGCCTCTGGCGCATTGCCTGCCTGGCATCCCAATTCGTGAAACAGTGGTTCTTGATCTTTCCTGAGATGTTTTCTGCTTCTGTAACCTGACCCCTTGTGCTCAAATTTCCAAAACCAACAGAAAAAGCAAGGTCCTTCTTGATTCAGGCCTGCAACACTCCTTTCTAAGCACCAGTGGTCACTTAGGCTGACCCATGTAACTGGAAACTGAGAGGCAGCCAAATAAAACAATAGATCAAAGAGTCTAGATGCTGGAGTTGGGAGGACCTGAGCTCAAATTCTGGCTTCATCATATTTATTAGCGATTTGCCCTAATACTAATCCTCCTCAGCCTCAGTGTCTCCTTCTGTAAAATAACAATAAGTCTGTCTGCCTCAAAACAGTCTTGGGCATTATGGAATTGTTTAAGGGATAAGTAATCACCGCGGGTGTTACATGAGGTCGGTCTAGAAGGTATTTAGCAGAATGGATGACACACTTTATCTATAATTAATACTGATTTCTCTGGGAAGCCTATAGATCTCAGTTTATATTTTCCTTCCTCTAAGACTGACTTAGAGGCTCCACCCACATGCAGCTCTCAAACTAATACTCAATGGGTTCAATGGATCCCCATCTCATTCAGAGTAAAAGCCAGTTCTTACACTGAGATTCTGCATAACTGAGTCCCATCATTTCTTTAAGCCTTTTTGTACCACTCTCCCCATCACTCCCCTCTCCTCCAGCCACACTGGCCCCTGTGCTGTTCCTCAAACTTTCCAGTCACTCTCCAAACTCACCTGCTATTTCCTCTTCTTATAACATGCTTTCCCCCAGCAATCTGCTTGATTCTCACCCTCATCTCCTTCAGGACCTTGTTCAAATAGCTCCTTCATGAGATTTTTCTTGTCCACTGTGGTTGGCTGATAATGGTCCCCCAAAGATGTCCATGTCCTATCCCAGGACCCTGTGAATATGTTACATTATATGGCAAAGGGGACTTTGCATATGTGATTAAGTTAAATCTCAAGATGAGGAGAGTGTTCTGAATTATCCAGGTGGGCCCGATGTAATCACAAGGGTCCTTATAAGATGAAGGCAAGAAAGTCAAGGCGGAGAGAGAGAGGTTGGAAGATGCTAGCTTCGAAGTGGAGGATGGGGCCACGAGCTAAGGAATGCAGGTGGCCTTCAGAAGTTAGAAAAGGCAAGAAAATGGATTCTCACCAAGAGCTTCCAGAAGGGATGCAGGCCTGCTGACCCATTTCAAATTTTTGACCTCCAGAATTGTATTATAATACAGTTATGTTATTTTAAGCCATTGAATTTATGGTAACTTATTACAGCAGCAATAGAAAATGAATTCAGCTACTAATCTAAAATTATATGCTTCACCAAATGTACACATGTGAATGTATTTGCACAAAACACTCACACATGCATGAGTGCACGTGGGCACACAAAATACACACACTCTTTATCCACCCCCCTCCTTGATCTTGTGTTCTCCACACCACTCACCATTGGACAATCCAAATAAATAAGAAAAATATGGCACTTACCTCCCACACAGACACATACACATCCGGAAATAAATGTTCTATGAAGACAGCGATTTTCGTCTATTTTGGTGATTGCTAGAAACAGGTCTGGCATTATTGAGTAGACAGACACTCAATTTGTTGACTACATGCTTTCTTCATCTTAGCTCTTATATATGCTATTTCTTATTATTTATATAAAATCTATGTCCCCCTCAACTTTTAGCCCTTGAACACAGTGGCCTGTCTCTCTCAGTCACTGTTACATCATTCCATCACTAACACAGCACCTTGCACCCCCCCGTAAGATCTCCACAAGCATGTGTGGAACAATTGGGTCAACACCATCACATTATTCCTATACATCTGAGCCCCGGAGCTGTCAGAATTCCAACCCATCAAGAGCCCTCATATTTTATTTGATTGCAAATATGTTTAATTCCTGGTTCACTGAAGCAGCAGGAAGAAAAAAAAAGCCACTCGAGTCTGTAATTTACAAAGCAAATCTGCCCAGCAGAAATATTCATCTACAGGAGACAGTGGGATTCAATCATTTTTTAAAAGGGAAAGAAACCCACCCCGTTCTTCATACTTTCTAGTCCTACTGTTTGCAAACCTTTTGAAAGCAGTTTGAGGCCAAGGCTAATCACTTTCCTTCAAGGGGCTCATTTCCTGGGACTGGTAGTAATTTTGTCTCTGAGGAAGGAACACAGCAGGCAGGAAAACTGAGATTGTGGCTGAAGTCCTTCTTGGGGAAAGGATGTATGAAAACCCAGTCCATTCCACTTGGCTTGCTAATTACAAATCCAGGAGTACAGGGTGGTGTGGCCCTTTGAAATCCTTGGATCAATCAGATGAACAGGGATATCCCTAAGAGGGAGTATGCAAGGCCATATTTAAATTGCACTATATTCACTTTAAATAACCACAAAGAAAGAACTGGTGACTACCAGATAAATTAGGTGAGTTTGGGGCAATCAGTATGTATTAGTTGCCTTTGCTTTCTTATTTCCTCTGTCGTAGATCTATCTCATCCTGCCAAGTCCGAAAGGACCCTTCCCTGTTGCTTTCCAAATCCTTCTGTGGGCCCCTAAAGGGCAGGGATTAAGTGTCATCTTTCTTTGCATTCCTGGAGCCATTATAGTGCCTGATACACACTAGTCGTTGTATTGAATGATTTAATAGGCGAGCAGGTGACTGACGGATGGATGGATGTTTTAAACCAGGAATGAGTACTCCTGTATCAAATGCCTGTGTCTCCACTCACTTGATACTCATCCAGGGCACTTGTTCAATCTATAGCTTCTCAGGCTCCCACCCTAGAGTATTAAATTCTGTCTATCTCAAAGCTCTGACCATCAGGCAAGCTTGAAAAACATGTGTTAAATCCAACTGTCTAATGCATCCTTACCTGAAATGTCCATGAGTTATGTTTCCCATCACAGGGCAATTTTCAGCAGCTGAAGCTTCTCACATTCTAAATGAGAGGCAGGCCCTTTCCACTTCTAGCCACTGTGTATTCCCTCCCTATTGACATTCAACCCTTCCAAATGCAGCCTTATACAGTTGGCCCTGAGTATCCATAGGTTCCACATCCGAGGATTCAACCAACCACGGATCAATTTTTTTTTTAATTCCAAAAAGTTCTAAAAAGCAAAACTTTAATTTGCCACATGCCAGCAACTATTTATATAGCACTGACATCGTATTGGGTATAAGTAATCTAGAGATGATTTAAAAGATACAGGAGGATGAGCATAGGTTATATATATGCAAATACTTTACGCAAGGAACTTGCGCATCCTGGAACTGATCCCCCTACGGATACCGAGAAACAACTTTCCATTCTCACTCTCTTTACCAGAGCATTCGAAGGCAGCAGAACCCAGAGGTCTGCATTCTGCCTGACACCCATGCAGTGACCAGACTTGACTCCCTAGAAGTTCTTGCATCTGAAAGCAGGGCCTCCTGGCTCTCAGATTCCCTGACACAGCTTCCTTCCTGCCTGTTCAGTGTATGTACGAGCTTGCTACGAGAGGTGATCAAAGTGTGTGCTTATTTTATCTCACTACCCATCTCTCCCCTGAGGAATAAGGTCTAGGCAGTGGCTTTAGACCTGTGCTCTGGGAGCCTTTAGGAACAAAGCAGCCCCAGGACTCCACCTTCCTCCCACTGGGACAGCATCTTATTTTCCTGGGTTCCTCGTGGACCTCCTCCAGCAACATTTGATTCAAACAAAGGGTTCCATGGATCAAAAAGGTTTAAAAACAACTAGTGTAAAGCATCATTTTTGAACTGTACCATAACAACATTATTTTGACTTTCCTCTCTCATGGTATCACTAGAACAAAAAGGAATTGCCTTTTAGAATATTAAGCCAGACCTAAGGACTATAGTTTATACTGTGGTGACTGACCAAAACACTCCCTATGCCTGGACATCAACTATTATCAATTCCTGGAAGTAGAAGAAACCTCAGAAGAAATTAATACTTTCTGTATTAGTTAGTGATCTACTGTGGTAGATCGTAGTAGAAATTACCCCAACGCTTAGTGCCTAAAAACAACGTTTATCATCTCTCAGTTTTCGTGGGCCAGGAATCCAGGCACAACTTAGCTGGGTTGTTTGACTCAGGTTCTGACAAGGCTGCTGGCAAGATACCGGCCAGGACTGCAGTCAACTCCAGCTCAACTGGGGAAGGCTCCACTCCCTAGATCACCCATATGGCTGTTGGCAAGATTCAGTTTCTCAGAGGTGTCGGATTGAGGACCTCAGCTCCTCTCTAGCTGTTGGCCAGAGCTGTTGCTAGGGGCCCTCTCCATCCTCCACCTGACAGTTCACAGCATTGCAACTGGCTTCCATCAGAGCCAGCAAGTGAGGAAGAGAGTGCAGACCAGATGGAAACAACCTAACCTTTACGTAACCTAACCTTGGAAGTGCCATTCCATCCCTTTCGCTGTGTTCTGCTCATCAGAAGCCAGACACTAGGACCAGATCACACACAGGGGAGAGGATCTCCAGAAGAGTATGAATACCAGGAGGTAGGGATCATTGGGAGCCATTGTAGAAGCTGCCAACCAATCCTTCTAAAGCATCCCCATCAGGTAATCTACTCAGAAGCAATGGGAAATGATTTGGTCAGACAGACTTAGGTTGTCTTGGGTCTTCTCCTTACTACTACTACTATTCCTGATAATAATAACAACCATCACTCCTGCTACTAATTATTAGGCACTTTGCAGATCTTCACAAGCATCAATCTTATTTGATGGTCACAAGAGTAAAAGAAAATATTTTTACTGCACCCATTTTACAGATGAGGAAACTGAGGCTAAGGGGAGTCTGGCCACTTGCCCGAGATCTCAGAGCTAGTGAGCACAAGAAGCCAAATTCCAACCACAGTGCTTCCTGCGCCATGATCCCAAGGCTATGCTCTGACTGCTAGCTTAACTCCTATGAACTCTTCTGTGAAAGAGTGATACTGAGACCTTCAAGATGGCGGAGGAGTAAGACGTGGAGATCATCTTCCTTCCCACGAATAGATCAGAAATACATCTACATGTGGAACACCTCCTACAGAACACGTACTGAATTCTGGCAGAAGACCTCAGACTTCCCAAAAAGCAAGAAACTCCCCCATGTACCTGGGTAGGGCAAAAGAAAAGAGAAAAAAGAGAGACAAAAGAATAGGGATGGGACCTGCACCACTGGGAGGGAGCTGTGAAGGAGGAAAAGTTTCCACACACTAGGAAGCCCCTTCACTGGCAGAGACACGGGTGGGCAGGGGGAAAGCTTCGGAGCCACGGAGGAGAGCGCAGCAACAGGGGTGCAGAAGGCAAAGCGGAGAGATTCCAGCACAGAGGATCGGTGCCGACCAGCACTCACCAGCTCGAGAGGCTTGTCTGCTCACCAGCCGGGGCGGGCGGGGCAGGGAGTTGAGGCTTGGGCCTTGGAGATCAGATCCCAGGGAGAGGACTGGGGCTGGCCGCGTGAACACAGCCTGAAGGGGCTAGTGTGCCACAGCTAGACGGGAGGGACTCCACGAAAACGTCTGGACCTGCCTAAGAGGCAACAGACCATTGTTTCAGGGTGCGCGAGGAGAGGGGATTCAGAGCACCGCCTAAACGAGCTCCAGAGACAGACGTGAGCTGCAGCTATCAGCGTGGACACGAGAGATGGGCATGAGACGCTAAGGGTGCTGCTGTAGCCACCAAGAAGCCTGTGTGCGAGCACAGGTCACTATCCACATCTCCCCTCCTGGGAGCCTGTGCAGCCCGCCACTGCCAGGGTCCCGTGATCCAGGGACAACTTCCCCAGGAGAACACATGGTGCGCCTCAGGCTGTGCAACATCACGCCAGCCTCTGCCCCGCAGGCTCGCCCCACATTCCGTACCCCTCTCTCCCCCGCGCCTGAGTGACCCAGAGCCGCCGAATCAGCTGTTACGTTAACCCTGTTCTGTCCGAGCAAAGAAGCATACACATACACACTCACAAAAAGGGAAAAAGGAAAAAAATATATATATTCTTGCTCCCAAATTCCACAGCCTCAATTCCACCTCGCAGGAGACCTACGCGCAGAGGGCGGGTCCAAATCCAAAGCTGAACCCCGGGAGTTGTGCGAACAAAGAAGAGAAAGGGAAATCTCTCCCAGCAGCCTCAGGAGCAGCAGATTAAATCTCCACAATCAACTTGATGTACCCTGCATCTCTGGAATACCTGAATAGACAACTAATCATCCCAAAATTGAGGCGGTGGAATTTGGGAGCAACGATATATATATTTATTTACTTTTTCCCTTTTTGTGAGTGTGTATGTGTATGCTTCTTTGTGTGATTTTGTCTGTATAGCTTCGCTTTTACAATTTCTCCTAGAGTTCTATCTGTCTGTTTTTTGGGATTTTTTTGTTTCGTTTTTTGTATAGTTCCTAGCGCTTGTTATCATTGGTGGATTTGTTTTTTGGTTTGGGTGCTCTCTACTTTCTTTCTTTCTTTTATTTATTACTTTTCAATTTTTTAATTTTTAATAATTATTTCTTATTTTAATAACTTTATTTTATTCTTTCCTTTTTTCTCCCTTTTCTTCTGAGCTGTGTGGCTGACAGGGTCTTGGTGCTCCGACCGGGTGTCACGCCTGTGCCTCTGAGGTGGGAGAGCCGAGTTCAAGACATTGGTCCACCAGAGACTTCCTGTCTCCACATAATATCAAATGGCGAAAGCTCTCCCAGAGATCTCCATCTCGATGCTAGGACCCAGCAAGCTACAGTGCTGGACACCCTATGCCAAACAACGAGCAAGAGGGGAACACAATCCCACCCATTAGCAGAGACGCTGCCTAAAATCATAATAAGGTCACAGACACCCCATAACACACCACCGGACGCGGTCTTGCCCACCAGAAAGACAGGACCTACCCTCATCCACCAGAAAACAGGCACTAGTCCCCACCACCAGGAAGCCTACACAACCCACTGAACCAACCTTAGGCACTGGGGGCAGACACCAAAAACAAAGGGAACTATGAACCTGCAGCCTGCAAAAAGGAGACCCCAAACACAGTAAGTTAAGCAAAACGAGAAGACACAGAAACACACAGCAGATGAAGGAGCAAGATAAAAACCCATCAGACCAAACAAATGAAGAGGAAATAGGCAGTGTACCTGAAAAAGAATTCAGAGTAATGATAGTAAAGATGATCCAAAATCTTGGAAATAGAATGGAGAAAATACTAGAAACATGAAACAAGGACCCAGAAGAACTAAAGAGCAAACAAATGATAATGAACAACACAATAAATGAAATTAAAAATTCTCTAGAAGGAATCAATAGCAGAAAAACTGAGGCAGAAAAACGGATAAGTGACCTGGAGGATAAAAAAGTGGAAATAACTAACGAGACCAGAATAAATAAAAAAGAATGAAAAGAATTGAGGACAGTCTCAGAGACCTCTGGGACAACATTAAACACACCAACATTCAAATTATGGGGGTCCCAGAAGAAGAAAAGAAAAAGAAAGTGTCTGACAAAATATTTGAAGAGATTATAGATGAAAACTTCCCTAATATGGGAAAGGAAATAGTCAATCAAATCCAGGAAGCACAGAGAGTCCCATACAGGATAAATCCAAGGAGAAACAAGTCAAGACACATATTAATCAAACTATCAAAAATTAAATACAAAGAAAAAATATTAAAAGCAGCAAGGGAAAAACAACAAATAACACACAAGGGAATCCCCATAAGGTTAACAGCTGATCTTTCAGCAGAAACTCTGCAAGCCAGAAGGGAGTGGCAGGACATACTTAAAGTGATGAAAAGGAAGAACCTAAAACCAATATTACTCTACCCAGCAAGGATCTCATTCAGATTTGATGGGAAATTAAAACCTTTACACACAAGCAAAAGCTAAGAGAATTCAGCACCACCAAACCAGCTTTACAACAAATGTTAAAGGAACTTCTCTAGGCAGAAAACACAAGAGAAGGAAAAGACCTACAATAACAAACCCAAAACAATTAAGAAAATGGTAATAGGAACATACATATCAATAATTACCTTAAATGTGAATGGATTAAATGCTCTAACCAAAAGACACAGACTGGCTGAATGGATACAAAAACAAGACCCGTATATATGCTGTCTACAAGAGACCCACTTCAGGCCTAGGGACACATACACTGAAAGTGAGGGGATGGAAAAAGTTATTCCACGCAAATGGAAATCAAAAGAAAGTTGGAGTAGCAATTCTCATATCAGACAAATAAATACTATTACAAGAGACAAAGAAGGACACTATATAATGATCAAGGGATCAATCCAAGAAGATATAGCAATTGTAAACCTTTATGCACCCAACATAGGAGCACCTCAATACATAAGGCAAATGCTAACAGCCATAAAAGGGGAAATTGACAGTAACACAATCATAGTAGGGGACTGTAACACCCCACTTTCACCAATGGACAGATCATTCAAAATGAAAATAAATAAGGAAACACAAGCTTTAAATGATACATTAAACAAGATAGACTTCATTGATATTTATAGGACATTCCATCCAAAAATAACAGAATACACTTTCTTCTCAAGTGATCATGGAACATTCTCCAGGATAGAGCATATCTTGGGTCACAAATCAAGCCTTGGTAAATTTAAGAAAATTGAAATCATAGCAAGTATCTTTTCCGACCACAACGCCGTGAGACTAGATATCAATTACAGGAAAAGCATCTGTCACAAATACAAACACGTGGAAGCTAAACAATACACTACTTAATAACCAAGAGATCACTGAAGAAATCAAAAAATACCTAGAAACAAATGACAATGAAAACACAATGACCCAAAACCTATGGGATGCAACAAAAGCAGTTCTAAGAGGGAAGTTTATAGCAATACAATCCTACCTCAAGAAACAAGAAACATCTCAAATAAACAACCTAACCATACACCTAAAGCAATTAAAGAAAGAAGAATGAAAAAACCCCAAAGTTAGCAGAAGGAAAGAAATCATAAAGATCACATCAGATATAAATGAAGAAGAAATGAAGGAAACAATAGCAAAGATCAATAAAACTAAAAGCTGGTTCTTTGAGAAGATAAACAAAATTGATAAACCATTAGCGAGACTCATCAAGAAAAAAAGGGAGAAGACTCAAATAAATAGAATATGAAATGAAAAAGGAGAAGTAACAACTGAAATACAAAGGATCATGAGAAATACAAAGGATCATGAGAGATTACTGCAAACAACTATATACCAATAAAATGGACAACCTAGAAAAAATTGGACAAATTCTTAGAAAAGCACAACCTTCCAAGACTGAACCAGGAAGAAATACAAAATATAAACAGACCAATCACAAGCACTGAAATTGAGACTGTGAATAAAAATTTTCCAACAAACAAAAGCCCAGGATCAGATGGCTTCACAGGTGAATTCTATCAAACATTTAGAGACGAGCTAACACCTATCCTTCTCAAACTCTTCCAAAATACAGCAGAGGGAAATTCTACGAGACCACCATCACCCTGATACCAAAACCAAGATGTCACAAAGAAAGAAAACTACAGGCCAATATCACTGATGAACATAGATGCAAAAATCCTCAACAAAATACTAGTAAACAGAATCCAACAGCACATTAAAAGGATCATACATCATGATCAAGTGGGGTTTATCCCAGGAATGCAAGGATTTCAATATATGCAAATCAATCAATGTGATATACCATATTAACAAATTGAAGAAGAAAAATCATATGATAATCTCAATAGATGCAGAAAAAGCTTTCAACAAAATTCAACACCCATTTATGATAAAAACCATCCAGAAAGTAGGCATAGAGGGAACTTACCTCAACATAATAAAGGCCATATATGACAAACCCACAGCCAACATCATTCTCAACGGTGAAAAACTGAAACCATTTCCACTAGGATCAGGAATAAGACAAGGTTGCCCACTCTCACCACTAGTATTCAACATAGTTTTGGAAGTTTTAGCCACAGCAACCAGAGAAGAAAAGGAAATAAAAGGAATCCAAATCGGAAAAGAAGAAGTAAAGCTGTCACTGTTTGCAGACGACATGATACTATACATAGAGAATCCTAAAGACTCTATCAGAAAACTACTAGAGCAAATCAATGAATTTGGTAAAGTAGCAGGATACAAAATTAATGCACAGAAATCTCTTTCATTCCTATACACTAATGATGAAAAATCTGAAGGAGAAATTAAGGAAACACTCCCATTTACCACTGCAACAAAAAGAATAAAATACCTAGGAATAAAACTACCTAAGGAAACAAAAGATCTGTATGCAGAAAACTATAAGCCACTGATGAAAGAAATTAATGGAGAGATATACCATGTTCTTGGATTGGAAGAATCAACATTGTGAAAATGACTATACTACCCAAAGCAATCTACAGATTCAATGCAATCCCTATCAAACTATCAACGGCATTTCTAACAGAACTAGAACAAAAAATTTCACAATCTGTATGGAAACACAAAAGACCCTGAACAGCCAAATCAATCTTGAGAAAGAAAAACGGAGCTGCAGGAATCAGACTCCCTGCCTTCTGACTATACTACAAAGCTACAGTAATCAAGACAGTATGGTACTGGCACAAAAGCAGAAATATAGATCAACGGAACAGGATAGAAAGCCCAGAGATAAACCCATGCACATATGGTCACCTTATTTTTGATAAAGGAGGCAAGCATATACAATGGAGAAAAGACAGCCTCTTCAATAAGTGCTGCTGGGAAAACTGGACAGCTACATGTAAAAGAATGAAATTAGAACACTCCCTAACACCATACACAAAAATAAACTCAAAATGGCTTAAAGACCTAAATGTAAGGCCAGACACTATCAAACTCTCAGAGGAAAACATAGGCAGAACACTCTACGACATAAATCACAGCAAGATCCTTTTTGACCCACATCCTAGAGAAACGGAAATAAAAACAAAAATAAATAATGGAACCTAATGAAACTTCAAACCTTTTGCACAGCAAAGGAAACCATAAACAAGACAAAAAGACAACACTCAGAATGGGAGAAAATATTTGCAAACGAAGCAACTGAAAAAGGATTAATCTCCAAAATATACAAGGAGCTCAATATCAAAAAAACAAACAATCCAATACAAAAATGGGCAGAAAACCTAAATAGACATTTCTCTAAAGAAGATATAAAGATTGCCAACAAACACATGAAAGGATGCTCAACATCACTAATCATTAGAGAAATGCAAATCAAAACTACAATGAGGTATCACCTCACACCAGTCAGAATGGCCACCATCAAGAAATCTACAAACAATAAATGCTGGAGAGGGTGTGGAGAAAAGGGAACCCTCTTGCACTGTTGGTGGGAATGTAAATTGTTACAGACACTATGGAGAACAGTATGGAGGTTCCTTAAAAAACTAAAAATAGAACTACCATATGACCCAGCAATCCCACTACTGGGCATATGCCCTGAGAACACCATAATTCAAAAAGAGTCATGTACCACAATGTTCGTTGCAGCTCTATTTACAATAGGCAGGACATGGAAGCAACCTAAGTGTCCATCAACAGATGAATGGATAAGAAAGATGTGACATATATATACAATGCAATATTATTCAGCCATAAAAAGAAATGAAATTGAGTTATTTATAGTGAGGCAGATGGACCTAGAGTCTGTCATACAGAGTGAAGTAAGTCAGAAACAGAAAAACAAATACCGTATGCTAACACATATATATGGAATTAAAAAAAAAAAAAGGTTCTGAAGAACCTCGGGGCAGGACAGGAATAAAGATGCAGACGTAGAGAACGGTCTTGAGGACACGGGGAAGGGGAAGCTGGACGAAGTGAGAGAGTGGCATGGACTTATATATACTACCAAATGTAAAATAGATAGCTCATGGGAAGCAGCTGCATAGCACAGGGAGATCAGCTCAGTGCTTTGTGACCACCTAGAGGGGTGGGATAGGGAGGGTGGGAGGGAGACACAAGAGGGAGGAGATATAGTGATATATTTATATGTATAGCTGATTCACTTTGTTATAAAGCAGAAACTAACACACCATTGTAAAACAATTATACTCCAATAAAGATGTTAAGAAAAAGAAAAAGAGTGATACACTCACCTTCAAGGGCTATTTGAGAGGACTGAAGAAGCTAATAAAATAATGGCACACAGGGTAGGTATTTTGTTTAACAAACATTTGCTGAGCACTTTGTGCCAGGCACTGTGCTGTTTCAGGCTTTACTTACCCAGCCTTGTTCAGTGCTCACTCCAGCCCTATGAAGTAGATGATAGTAAACACTTACACTGGCTTATTAAAGCTAGGCTCATTGAGCCTGCAAAATGACCTGAAGAGGTAGGTGCTTGGAGCAGATGCCATGGGTGCCGACACTCATCACTGCAAGGCATGTAAGCCCAACCCCCAGCTTCTAGCCCCTGGTTTCTTTGCCAGGGCTTCTTGGGCTGCTGAAGTCTGCTTATCCTCCCGTGTGCCATGCACTGCTGCCCCTCCCCTGGGAACATCCTTCAACAGCTGACTAATACCCCAGCTCACTCATCCCTCCGGAGGGATAACTCTGAGCTGCATGTTATGCAATGTCCATCACAGTCACCCAGAGTAATATCCTCTGTGTGACTCACTGGCAGCTGCCTTAGCAATACCACCTTTTGGGCTGCCCTCTCTTCCCTGTCTCACTTCCCCACTCACGTACCCATGTTCTCTCTGAACCTTCCAGATAAATTACTTGCACCCAAATCTTTGTCTCAGGGCCTGCTTGTAAGGAAGCTAAAACGGAGACAATACTATTATTATTATTATACTATTTTTCAGATGAGAACACTGAGGCACAGAGAGGTTAAGTAACTTGCCCAAATTCACACAGCTGGGAAGCAGTAGAGTCAGAATTCAAACCCAGGCAGTCTGGCTCTTAACATGATGCATGATTATGTTTTTCTTTCTGACTAAGCTGGGTAAACAGAGTAAGATCAGTTGCCTTATGGTGCCAAGATGTGCTTCCACACCAAAGCACAGTGTCACCAGTGGCTGCGTGTGCAAAAACTTTCATGTACTACTGCAAAGACCAGCTCCATTCTCTAATGAAAATGTCAGCTCCCCAACACAGCCAGCCATGATCCCACTGAAAGATGTAATTGTGGAATCCATGCTATTATCGTGTAGCAAGGATTTCTGGTGTGCTTGTAAACCTAAAACTGTAATTGCCAAAGAGAACTCATCCCCCACAAATCAAGCCTCTCTGTATTGACAATTACATCCGGTGCTGCATGGAATTTAATGCCTAAATAATGAAGTCAAAGAACAATGCTGGAGATCGAGCATTTGAATATACTTTGTTGATTTATTTCTCGCTCCCATTTAATAACCCACTTAGTCAGCGACGGTTAAGTGCAGCAGACTTAGAAAGAACATAACACACTAGAGAGAAAACATTTCACAGATTAATAACTGGATGTGGGTACAAGCTGGCACTCCCCTAATAGCAGCACAAAAATAGGTTATCGTCAAAAATCTGGATTTAATGTTCCAAAATGGTGATTCATGCTTTTCCTTTACACGGTTCCATACTTACCACCACAGGCTAACGAAACATACATCAGAAATCAGGAGCTAATAAATGCAATTCTGGGGGAGTATTTTTTTTTTAAATTTAGTACCTTCCAAGATTGTGATCTTTGTTCCAAGATCGTAATCTTTGTTCAAGATCTTTAATGTTGAAATTACGCTGTCTGAATATTAAGCATATTCGATTGTGACTGGACTCTCCAAAAGGCTAATTTATGAACCCTGCAGCCTAACACATGTGCACCATATAAAGGAGGATTTGCCCCCAGTGCATTTATACCAATTTCTCCAGTAAGGAGATAAAAACTCTTCCGCTGCCTATATGAATACAGTCATTCATGTATGTATCTGGCTGGTTTGTTTGATCTGTGCAGAGAAATGTACAATTAAATGATACTGACTCAGTGTTTAAAGCAATTTGGGCAGGAATTTTCCTTTGGGGAATATTCTCTTAAGTTTCTTCCCTGCTGTTCGGGTGAAGGAAAGAAGTAGTTAGTCCAGGGAGGGCGCTCTCTCAGGTGGAACACAGACGGAATGGGCTTCCTCTCCTGTCATCATTCTCTTTTTGAAATAATTTCATGGTGTCTGTGGGAAAATATTTTCCCCCAATGAATTCAATTTTAATGTGAGTTTAACAACATCCTCATCCCGTTAATTTGCTGTGAGATTTACACTCTTCTGTCCTGTTTATCGTAGAATGGCCACACCATAAGGCAGAATGAGAACTGCTTTGTGACTTTCCTGGTGTCCAACCAGCTTGGAGGCACAGATCACTAAAGCTGCAGGGAACTAGCAGAAGAGTGAAGGCATTTCCTGTGTGCTTGAAACAGCCTTTTCTGAAAAGAACCTGATCCATTCATTCTGCAGGTTATTGACTTTCGCCACAGCATCATTTTTTAAAAATTTATTGCCAAACAGTATATAGGATACCAATCTGGTAAAATTGAAATGCAAAATTCGAACTCAGATGCTAGGATAAGACTGGGTAAAATATAATGCAGAGACTTACATCTCAACCCTGCATATTTATGCCAGTGAAGCCAATTGATTCTGAGCCCCCTGGCAGTCAAGACATCAAGGGAACCTCATCCCTTATATGGTTCCATAGGGAGAACAGACATTTTCCTGGGCAAGGACCACCACTAACCTATAAAGTGCCTCGGGAGAGCTAGGAACACCACTACTCACCACCCCTCAACACCCTCTCCTCCACACACACTCCTTCCATGGGCAGGCTCCTCTTGTTGAGTACAGAGTGTCTGCATGCAATTTAGCAATAAAATAAGCTGCCCTGTGACTGGAAGCAGGCAAGCTGACTGCGCCTTAATGCAAGGAAGAAGGCTCTCTTCCTCCAAGAGGACACAGCTGAGGAAAACAGCATGGCAAGCAAATGCTGGCTTGATATAAGCTTCCACGTATTCCTTTGGCAGCACTGTGCATGAGGACCTGGATTTAATTCTAAAACTTTTTCATGCAGGGACCACGGAGAGGTAGAACGGGCAAAACTCTCAACGATGGGAATAATATTGGGTTCCCTGAAGCAATGTTTCAGCCTTTGGTGAAAGCCAAGAACATGTGTCTAAGGGAAATTTAAAGGAAAACAATTCTACAGCGGCCAAGATAATGTGGTCCTAAAATCCCCAGGGGTCTTTTTCAAGACTATCTTGGGGTAGATGGACCGAATGTGCTTCAGCCAGTCCTCCCGAGTCCTACCTCTCTCAACAAGCTCAGGATACCTCAGGAGAAGTTGTAAACCATTCGGCTAAGTAATGGAGCCATTAATAGAGCAACTTCCAGACCAGGGATAGACCTGCCAAGACCTGTGAGGGTCTTCCGCCCTGGGGCAGGAATGGCAGAATGGAGGCAAGGTTGAGATATTGGGACAAGTTCTACCTTCTCTCCTGTATTTCAATAAATAAGCCACCTTTTCCTTCTTTAAAGTCCCTCTCTTGAAGGGCTTGATTTAATGAGCCATTCACGTGGGCTCACAAGCATAGAAACAGGCTATAAATTATGAAGACAGCCCAGAAATCATTTGGTAGCCGGAGTAAAGGATAACGTGGGTGGTAGTAGCTTAAAGAGGAATGCCAGTGTTGAGTCTCTTTGGCACTGGAGATGAAAAAGAAGGGAGCAGGGAATGGACTGAAGCTCTGGGACTTGCTACTTTGAAACAGTCCTCTGTAATCCTCCGATATGGAAAAGCCAACCAAAGGCACCAAGTTAGTATATTGGGCTATTGTATTTTCCATAAACATGGTACCACTCAGTGGGAGGGCTCCACTGTCCTATAAATGTTCCTCAAATGAGATCCTCCCTCTGTAAAATTCATTAGGAACACCCCAATCATGAGGGGAGGAGCCTGTTATTGATATAATTGATGCTGGCCAACCAGGGAGCAGTATGCAAATTTCACTGTTTTCTGATTGGAAAGAGCCTGAGACGATGCCAACCAACGCCCATGCAATAGGGTTTAATCCTTCCATTCCTGTTTTCACTGTCCGTATGGGACAAAGAATAGCTTCACCCTCAGACTCTCAACTCATTAAGCCGGCAGAAAAGTTTTCATGGGCTAGTGCTGCTTGAGCTACAGAAAGCTAGCTAGTACAATGGAAGACCAGGCAGAAATTCCTCCCCCTGTTCCCAGAATTTTCTTCATGACCTCTCATATTATGGTCAACATCTGGAATGAACAACTAATACCTGCAGAAATGCCTTGAGGGATTTCACCTATTTACATATAGTTCTGACCAGAGCTGGCCACCACCAACAGTTAATTTAATTTACTGTCCCTTGGCAAAAGAATAGTCATTCGTTTTCTAGCACTTTTAACCTTGGTAGACCCTTGGGAAATAAAAATTACATTGAGAGAAAATTGCCAGTGGTAGAGAACAGTATAGAAGTGACAGTAACATATATAAACCTCCGGCAGGAGTGGAATAAAGTGGCATATTATTGTTCGCTGGCCCCCAAAGTTCAATATTTCTTGTGTGGTTTACACTTCGCCATTGTCTCACCCCCTGGAGTAATTCTGGCCACTTCGGGCAGTCTCTGCCAAGATGCACATCCTTGTTACTGTCAGAGAAAGGCCAGATTACCTGGCTAAGCAGGGAGATATCTTTGGACAAAGAGCCATGAGGAAATGGAACTCAACAAATAAGAGTTTAAAGAGATGTCTGGAAGGAAGCAGGGGAGTGTCTGGGGTGATGGAGCCTGTCCTGCTTCCTCTATAGAATTCGATGATTATCCTCTATGTGGAGCTCAGCTCTGATGGGAGGTGCTGGCTGATGCGGCCCTTTTAGCCTCACTGCTCACCACTGATGCTCCCATTATGTGAAACTTCCTGTATACATACATACACACACACACACACACACACACACACACGCACACACACACACCGCTATAACACAATGTTTCTCTTCCCTGAACCTGTACTCACATGATACCCTCTGCCTGGACCACCCTTCCTCCCCTTCCCTGTTTTACCTGTCTAGCTCTCCTAATTGCCTTTCAAAACTTAGCCGAGGCATCACCTCTTCTAGGAAGTTTTCCCTGATCACCTCTAGGCCAGATGAGTACCTTCTTTAGTCTCAGCCTCTTGAACTTGCCTCTTATATTATTTGTATCCATCTATTCATGTGCCTTTCATCATCCCACCTCCAGAACACATAATGAGTCTGTTCTGACCTCCTAAAGAACTGAAAATTTAAGTCCAGAGAGAGGTCAGGGTTCAAAACAGGAAACGGAGGCAAGAAGGTTAGGCAGCTCCTAACTGACATTTCCAACTGGACAGGTCTCCTCATACAGGCTTTTTTTCCTTTACACATACCACAATTTTCTCCTTATTTTATTTGTGCAATTATTTGATTAATGTACACACACACACAAACATAAGACTGTAAAGCCCCCTATTTCTATTATCTAATACAGTTCCTAGCACACAGGTGGCGCCCTATAAATATGCATGTAATTAATGGTTTAATTAATGAATGAGCATACATGAACAGATCAGAGAGATAAAGGCAGAAATAAGGTCATAAATGGGGCTAAATTCCAAAGTTCATTCGTATGTGTCTACATGGCACAAAAATAGGCACAGACACTATATAGAAATAATGGATATTGAGCTCTAATTCTAATGAAATTACATCTAAGCCTGGGAGGGTCTGTTTCTGAAACTTATGTTTAAACAAATATTGAAACCACCATGAGATTTCTCTTCCCCAAAAGGGCCCAAAGCCCATAATTTACTGAGTATAAACAGACTTAAACAATGAAGCTGTCTGGAATCCACCAGCACCCTCATTTCACATGTAATGAGGTGAAGCAAGATTTTATACACTTACCCACTGTCATGATAACTTCTGATGGAGAAAGCACTGTATGTGTTTAGGAGACACTGATTAACAGCTTGAAGTAGAGCACGAGGCCATAAAGTTATGCAAAAGTCACAAAAGAAGAACAACAAAGTGCCTTGGATAAATGGTGACCACAGTTAACCTTGGGTTCTTTTATTTTGTCAAGTACTGTTATGAGTGGAATTTCCAAGTTAGGGGCAGAGAAGAATTGCTCTGATAACTGTTGAGGATCCAGAACACTGCACTGGGTGTCAGGGAAGAAAAATACAGACATAATGTAATAGTAAGACACTTGGGAATTTTTCAATTTGCTTGTGATGTGGTATAAACTTATTGCTCTGTCTCCCCTACAACCTCTTCAGTAAATTCTGCTTGGCTCTTGTGTGAGTGGATTTCATTTGAGAAGAGGCGGATGGGACTCAAAGAACAGGATAAGTGAACAGCTGACATCTGGATGTTAAAGGAATAGGGAAAATAATTCTTAGCCAAGCTAGCTGACTTGCCAAAGGACCCTCTGCTAGCCACAGACTGAACCATTTCAGGTCTATCAGGTTTATCTCTTCCTCTCATATATTAAGGATTTCAACTAGCCATTTAGCACAGTACTGCAGGGAAAAAGAAGGAAGGGTGAGTTCATTTTGATGAGTTAATGTCAACATTTATTGACCTCTAATACATGTCAAACAGTTTACATGGACTCTCATTTAAATTTCACAGCTATGAAGTAGTTGGTGTTATTTCTCTTTTATAGATGAAGAATAAATTCAGTATCATGGAAGTAAATTATTTCAAGTCAGGCAACCAGTAGTGTTAGAACATGGACTTGACTCCCCATCAGTCTTCCCACAATATTACACTATCTCCTAAAAGGGCTGGATGATGACTAAGGAAGGGAAAAGGAGTTTGGGAAATGATACCATCCATTCAGGTAGGGCTTCCTGGAGTTAACTGTTGCCATAGAGTACTTTAATGCTCCAGGGGGCCAAACAAGGTGTGCTAGTGAGATAGATAACCATGGGCCTGGGAATCACAGGACTTACGTTTGGCATAATCACCAAGGGAAGTCAGATAGCATGGTGCTTTGGAATCAGGCAAATCCTGGTTTGAATCATGGCTCTGATTTATTATCTGAAACAGTTCAACTCTAAATGTCCCTTTAGAAATAATAATCATAAACATAAATTTAACAACTAATCAAAAGAAGAACAGCTCTTCTGAATCAGGGAACAACTGTCACCAGAGAATAAAAACCCCAAATCTCCTTCATTGTATTCATAGCAGCCCCAGTTAACAGAGAATAATAGCTCAGCCTTGTAATTTCCTTAATTCCTAAAAATAAACTGAAACCTCTGGTGCCTACAGAACAAATCAATTTTATAGAAGAAACAATGTTGATAGTGGTGATTGTTCTGGGACCTTGGGACAATTACTTCACTTCTTTGAGACTCAGGGTTGTCATCTGTAAAATGGGGATAATCAAGCACAAAAGTTAGCTTTGTAAATGATCTGAGATACTGTGTATAAAGTGCTGAGCATAGTGCCTGGCACATTAAAGGGAGTGATGACGGTGGCAATGATGACGATAATTACAGTGATGATAATGCCAAAAGCAATGATGCAAAGACAAGACCATGATGAGACAATGATGTGTTGAGGTTGATGTGGTGGAAGATGTTGATGTGGTGGAAGATGTTGCTGCTGCTGATGATCATGTTAATGATGACGATGATGACGTTGATGATGATGATGATGAAGACTGATGTGGTAGAAGATGCAATTCAATGGTAAGACCATGATGAACAGTGATTATGATATTGATGTGTTTGTTGGTGGTGATGATGTTGGTATAGGTGAACAAGATGAAGGCAGAAGAAACAAAATGGAAAAAGGAAGGAAAACAGAAAAATGGAAGAAGGAATTAAAAGAAGAAAGAAGAGGATTTCCCTAAAGCAGCCACTACAACTCACAGATGACCAGGTCTCACAAACCCAAACCTAAGGTGCTCTGTTCCTCCAACCAGAACAGATATCTTCTTTCTGACTGGAGGGACAACACCAAGCACAACAATGGAGATGGACTCAGGGCTCCCCTGACCCATCTCATCATCTAGCACGCTCCTCATCCAAGAATGAGAAAAGAACCTTATTCTTTCAATTCTCTGTGTGAAGAGAGTCATGTAGCCATGTGCTCACCACAACCCTCATAGCCAGATGTTTTCTGGGCAGTGGAGCCAAAACCATGGAGACTAATGAAATATAAGATCAATCCTCAAGAGCCTAGTTTCCAGGTAGACTGAGACCTCACTTGGGAGGACCTGGCCAAATCACTTCCTCGGTGTCATTATAGTCTTAAGTCTTTCCAAGAGTTCTAAGAATATCAAGTGGATAAATAAGATCATGTAAGTAAATGTACTCTGAGTTCTCTCAAGTGGTGACTATGAATATCTCAATTTTTGATAATTATGAAGTGCAGAATTATTCTAATGGTTAGAAGCATGACTTCTAACAAGTTAGTTAATCTCTCTGATACATGATGAAATAATAATCTTATACAGCAATATCTATCTTATGAGATAGTAGCAAGCCTTAACTGAGATAATCTATATAAAGGGTTCAACATAATAGCTTTCTTGTGGTATCCTCCAGTAACATTAACTGAGATTATTAGTATAAGAGAAAATAAGAAAAGAAATATAGCTAAAGTACAGATGTGATTATGTGAATCTCCTGCTTAAAACTTTCAGTGGTTTCCCTGCAATTCTAAGGATGGAGTCCAAATATTCAATATGGCTGGCGAAGCCCTTTATGACCTGGCTCCTGCCTAACTCTCTCCACAGACTAAATCTTCCTAAACTGCTTTCATGCCTTCGAAGTTTCAAGCTCTTTCTGTGTTCACACTCTTTCATCACACTGCTGGCCCTCCTGGAGCACTCAGTCCCAGGCTTGGAAGAGCTGCCTTCCTCCAGGAGCCTACAGCCCTTTAGATCTCCCATACCACAGCGCGGTTGGGTAATTTCCTGGTGATTTATCTGTTTCCACAACTACTTGGGATTGAGATGGTATACTGACTGCTAATCTTCACCATCTAGCATAGCACCTGGCACAGAGGAGAGCCCAAAAAACGCTTGCTGAATGAAGGAAAGAGTACTGTGATCCATGTGAGCCTGAGGCACAGAGGAGGAGCACGGAGGGGGGTCAGGGAAGCCTGATGGAGGATCTATCCAGACAGCTAAAAAGAGTAAGCACATCCCAGAAAGAGAGAACAGCATGGACAAACACAGAAGTAGGACAGCATGGTACACTGGGGAAACTTCATAAAAACATAGCACTGAAATACAGGAATCCAGAGTAGGGTGGTACAAGACACTGTCGCACTGTGTGTGCTGCCAAGGAACCTGGCCTTTATCCTGTAGACACTGGGCAGCCCTTGAAGAATTTAAAGCAGAGGACTGATCTGACCAGACTGCAGCATGAGATTAGTGACTGGGACCTAGTATCTCTCTTTGATTATTTCCCATCCTTTCTTCCCACCGACCCATCCTTTTCTCTCCTTTCTTCTACCTTCTCAAATATATTCTTTCCCTCCCTATAGTTTCCATTTACATGGATTTTGTTGACCCTGGATGTTAAGAGAATCATGAATTTAGCCAGGTAGTCCTACCAGCATCAATTGGGATTCAGAGAAATAACCTTCCATTCCAGCATGACCCCAAACACAAACAGACACTTCTCCCCAACATGAGGGCTCTACAGACAGTCTGAAAATGAGGCAGAAATGATATCTTCATCTTGATATAAAGGGAACATGTTTGTCACTTGCTTAAAATAATTATTTACCTGAGAGTGTCTGTGGCAACAGTAAGCTTTTCCAATGATCAATGCACTTCCTTTTAAATTGTAAATATAACTCTTCTCATTCCTCCTTTTTGATAGAGCTTCTGACTAACTTCTTTCAGTGCAAAATTACCAGGAAATCCCACTGAATAGCATGGCTAATGAAGTTTTTCTAAGACAATGGCTATCAAACTCAAAGTTCTAGATTTCTTTGAGGATGAAGGTTAAGGTTAAGATTTAGGTTTAGGGTTAAGGTTTAGGGCTAAGGTTAGGTTCGATTTGGGTAATGTTAGGGTTGGGGTTAACAGTAGGGTTAGGTTAGAGTTAAGGTTGAGGTTAGGTTTAAGGTTAGAGTTCTAGTTAAGGTTAGGATTAAGGTTAACTTAATCCTAACCTTAGGGGTAGGACTGCAGGACTTCTGGGGGAAAGAGGAATGAGATTGAAGGGCAGTTAAGATTCCACCAGATACTTCTACACACACACTTCAAACACTTATTTTATCTATTTTTGCTGTTGAACTTCACTCAAAATAAATTTACAGAAGGAATCTACTCTTGTCTGATTCATTAATGGGGTCTGAAAATCACTGATCTAAGAAACCTCCAAAGCCACGTATCAGATTCAAAGACTTACACCAAAGGCCATTTTTCAGGAACTCAACAACCTCATGAATAAAAAGCATTTAGACTCCTGCAGCCATGCTGCCTTCACAGCTGAAGCTGCCCCATAACACGGGAAAGGACAACTGGGGACCCCTGGGGCGGGCAGACAGTCTAGATGACCTTTCCTCCTGACCGGCAGGAGCTGGGAAGTATGACTGGGAGTGGGAACCAGACCACACATACCCCCTCTTGCAGCAGGTGGAACTAAGGAAAATAGTTTAGACTGATTATAGTCCAAGCCAGTTAGAAGTTCCAAAGAACAGGTCCCTGGATTCAAGAGGTTAGGTAAAAACTGTAGTATGAAACCAAGAATGAGGGGATAGCTGGAGAGCTAATAATTGATCAAGCATGGAGAAATTTCTGAGACTGTGGATTAGTACCTTTTTACCAGAGCAGGTATCAGCAAAAATTTTCTGTAAAGGGCCAGATAGTAAATATTTTAGGCTCTGAAGGCTACAAATAGTCTCTGTCATCGTTACTGAACTCTCTGCTGCTCTAGAACAAAAGCATCCAGAAACCATACATATATGGATAAGCATGCTGTGTCCTAATAAGATTTTGTTTAAAAAATTAGACAGCAGGCCAAATTTGGCTTATTGGTCATTATTTATTGACTCTTGTACTAGGGTATTTGAGAGCACATCTTGTGATCCTCTATAAGAGGACAGTCTTCTGAGAATTGAACCAGTATAGAGATATGCAGAACGAAGACACTGGAGAGCAAAATCAAAGCTGTAGCGTTATTAGAAACCCTGGATCCAGCCATATCTGAAACTAATTTCCCTGATATCTTCATTTATATGAAACAATAAACGATCCTTTTTAAGTAGTGGGAGTTAAGTTTCTGTCCATTGAAACCAAAAAAATCCCTGACTGGTAGTTAGGGCACACAGGATGTCACCAAAAAATGTCAGGTATAAACCCAAATCTTCTGACTCCCATTCCAGTGCTCATCCATTTCAACAAGCATCAGGCAGAAATGAATGCCCTAGTTGAGATACCTTTTGTCTAGCCAAAGACCCACGTTGCCGATGTGGGCTGGATTTTGCTCCAAGAAACCCCTGCTTCTTGGAATATCATTAAAGGAAAGTACATGCCTAAGAAATGCTGCCCTTGGATGTGGAAAGTTGACAGAACAGCCCTGGAGGGCCAGATGGATTCCAAACAGCTGTGACTTGACGGAGGCGCTCCATTTGGCAGGACCAGGGAAAGCCCAGCACAAACAGCATCAATTAGCAACCTCTTTTGAGAGAGGACGATTACAGCACATCACTGCAATTAAGCTTCATGCGGCCACTACAAGTAATGGTCATAAAGTCTCTGTAGCAACATGCAGACATGTTTGATGTGATTTTAAAAGAGAATAGCAAATAACTGGAATTCTCATTCATTGATGAAGGGATTATAAATTGATACAAACTCTCTAGAAAGCAATTTTGCAATGTGGATTGAAAACCCTTAAGATCAAAAACCTCATAACTTTTGATTCAGTATCCTCCTCTCCTGTAAAAATCTACCCTAAGCAAATAACCAGAAATGTAAACACAGATCTCCGCACAAGCATGTTCATCACAGCCTTATCTACAATAGCAATAAAAGAAAATAGCACCCAAATGCCAAAGGTAAGAAATTGATGAAACATATTGTTGTATACAGCCACAGGATGGACAATTATGATAGCCAGCAAAAATACGATAGCCAGCAAGAATTTT
This sequence comes from Grampus griseus, assembly GCF_964374135.1. Lineage (NCBI taxonomy): Eukaryota > Metazoa > Chordata > Mammalia > Artiodactyla > Delphinidae > Grampus > Grampus griseus. The sequence continues at coordinate 25,826,006 of NC_139008.1, forward strand.
TAATAACGTGAGAACATATTCACACTATGATAGGTTAAAAAGCAGGACACAAATTGCATATGTAATATGATAACCACTAAATAATACATGATGCAAGTTTTAATTTTTACTTACCTGAATATGGTGATGAAATGCTTATGTTGGCAGGCTAGGGGCTCCTCTTATGGGTTTATTTGCGTTGGGATACTTTTCTGGGGCTAAAGAGCAAGCAAGGAGGTGGTAGGAGTTGTCCTAGAAAGAGAAGAAAGCAAGGTCAATTAAAGGGATGTACAATGAAACAGCACCTGATCCCTCACATTGATATAAGCGGGGCCCCCACTGAGGAGAAGTTCTAGGCACAATTGAAAGATCCCAAACCTCACTTCTCCAGGGAAGCCTTCCCCTTTCCCCACATGAGGTCCCATGCCTCTGATATAAGCTCTCCATTTCTCTTTCAAAGCACCTAATAAATGTCATCATCATATATTTAGATGATATGCCATTCTCACCCACCGGTCCTGCTTTGTTGAATATGGTAGCCACTTTATTTTTTTTTTATATTTTTGTTGGACTATAGTTGATTTACAATGTTGTGTTAGTTTCAGGTGTACAGCAAAGTGAATCAGTTATACATATACATATATCCACTCTTTTTAAGATTATTTTCCCATACAGGCCATTACAGAGTATTGAGTAGAGTTCTCTGTGCTATACAGTAGGTCCTTATTAGTTATCAGCCATTTTAAACAGTATGTGGCTATTGAAATTTAAGTATAAATTAATTCAGATAAGACAAAAGTCTATTTCTTGGTCACACCAGCCACATTTCAAGTGCCCAAGTGCTGCATGTGACTAGTGGCCATCACCATGGACAGCGGACAGTGCAGATACAAAACGCCTTCATCATCACAGTCTTACTGAACAGTGCTGTCCTGCCCACACGATTTCCCTGTCTCCTAGAGCCTGGCACATTACAACACTCAAGAATATTTGCTGAATGAATACAGTAAGGAGACATTCTCATTAAAAAGAGGCCCTTGGTATAGCACCTCCTCCTTAGATTTGCCCCTTTTTCTAACATCCAGCACCGTCAAGATCTAGTTTTGAATACATTTGGTAAGGAATAAACAGAATAAATAATGACAAAAGAGCTCTGAGCTCTAACTAGGTGTCCAAGCGCGAAGCATGAGCCCTGACAGCAAGGGTGTCATGATGACACAAATCATGTCCAACTCCTCAGGAATAAATCTGAACTGGAAGTAGCATATCCCTGTCACTGCAGCCAGGGTGCTTGGGATGACAGGGCTGAGTTGCTGATGGTGGCTGGTCCATTCTCTCTTCATCACTGATTTGTTTTTCCTGGCATCTAAAGGATTAAAAAGTTTAACATCTTGGTCACGTACGTGGACATGAATGTTCTGAACTCTGGAACTTTAGAAGACAGACCCACGCTATTCAACCTCTGGACGCCCCTCACCAAAAAAGCCAGCAGGCCGTGGACCTCAATATGGAGCTGCAAGAAACTACTCTTAACACCTCCTTACCTACAGGAGGTGCTCAGATCAATGTTGAATTATCAGATAATTCTTAGTCTTGGAGAGCTGCTCCCTGGTGAGTAAACACCATTCATTGAGCAAATGTTTACTGGACATCGACTGGGAGACAGGCAATTCTTAGGCACTTGGAGATACACCAGTGAACAAAAGAAGAAGTAGACAGAAACATCCACCTTCATGAAGCTTACATGCTGGGCTGGTTTTCAGCCCTGGCTGAGTATTAGAGTCACCTGGGGACTTCTGAAACCTCCCATTACTTGGGACACACACACGCACATGTGCACACATATTCTTATTACAGTAGTCCAAGATAAGGACTAGAAAAAAAAATTGTTTTAACCTTCTCAGCTGGCTCCAATGAGCAGGGGAAACGTGAGAACCAGTGGTTCTCCAAGTGTGGTCCCCCCACACCGGCAGTACCTGGGAACATGTTAGAAATGCAAGCTCTCAGGCATCTCTCCAGATTCTGTATATCTGGGGAGAAACTCTGGAATGGGGGCCTAGCAAGCTGTGTTTTAACATGCTCTCCAGGTGACTCTGATGCATTCAGAAGTTTGAGAACCACTGCTCTAAGCAAAATTACCTGGAGAAATGAGTTTTTAAAGAAAGAAGAATCCTGCTGTTCATCTTTTCCCAATGCCCTCCTGCCAAGTCATTAAATCAGGACAGGAGTCATAAGAACAGCCTCCCCACGTTGGTACCTGACTGCCACACTGCTGGGTTTTCAGAGGCTCTCACCAGCTGATCAAGGCATGCCTTGCTAACTGGGGCTCCTCCCCCCACCCAGCTCCCCAGTTAACAAAGTCTCCCTCACTGCCAAAGAGTCTGGCATAGACACCCTCTGCTGACTTCCCCACAATCACCTGCAGCTGCAATTGGCCCCCAAGGCCATCTGATGTCCTGTTCTCCCACAGGGCTGCAGAGACAGGGCCCACACTCATACACAGAGGCATGGCCCACCGTGGCACACACACATACAGCCTCATGTTACACAATACACATAAACACATTCCTACTGTCACACATACGATATCACAAACACATGAGCAGCACACATTCGCATCCTCTTACACTGTTCTAGACACACATGCACCCGCACACACAAATCACACTTTACCAGTGACTCTCAAATTTGTCTGCACATTGGCCTCACCTGGGAATTTAAAATTCTGATGCCCAGGCCACAGCGCACACCAATTAAACAAGGATCTCTGGAGTTGGGAACCAGCTATCTGTGTTTTCAAAAACTACCCAAGTGGTTTCAATGTGCAGCCAAGGTTGAGAAATCTCCACCCTGGCCCCATGACTAACAGAAAGAAGAAGTAAGAGGTCCCAGGTTTTTCAGAAAGGAAGAGATAAGATCAATGGGGGAAACTGGAATTCAAAGACTTCCAAAGGTCTCCTGTGGCATCCTTTGATTCACAGTTATCTGGACCACTCGTGGTGTTTCTTGAGCACATCCTACCAAGTCTTATCTCCTTTGTTGGTGCCCATTCATCGAAGACCATCAGGAACACACTTTCATTAGACAAAACTAGGTTTACTGACCCACTGCAGTGAGGGGGATGGCACAGCAGGGAAAACATGGGGCATCTCAGTAAGAGACTATTAGCAAGAACTCACTGTGGGATTGGGGCTGGTGTTGTGTGATTTGGGGGAGGTTTCAAGGAAGCAGGGCTTTGCTCTGGATTGGATGTGTCAGGAAGTTGGATGAGACAATTCTATGATTAGGTGTCTTAATGAATCTTATATAGAGATCAGAGGAACAAAGTAGGGCTAAAGCTGTAATTGATAAAGAAGCAGCAGTCATTCCTATAAGGCAGGAAATAAGGATACTTAGCCATTTTTAAGGTTTTGACAGTGGTCTTGCTTTGTGCTCAGACCTGATTGTGGAATGGTCTCGTGTTTGTCTTGCTCCATTACAGGAACAGAGTGGCCTTGTTTCATGTTGATCATTAGTGAAATTGTTCAACAGGAGAGCACCAAGGGCTAGCTGTGGGTGCCAGGCCAGCCCCTGACCATCAGGTACTACTCTTCCCCTTCTTCTATCTCCTCTATTCTCCATGTTGACCTTGCATTTTAAATGTGTCTGTTTGTTCCTCTAAGAAATGAACCTCACCTTCTTAACCTCCTTTATAATACTTAGCACTATATGCTGGACATATAGACAAGGGAGTCTTCTCATTCTGAACAGTATGTTAGGTTTAGATTTGGAATCAGAAAACCCAACTTTGAATCCCACTTTCTACTTCCTAAATGCACAGCCTGGGCAAACGGCTCAACCTCTCATCTCAGCTCAGATAGGGATGACAATCCTTGTCTACCCCACTGGGTTTCTGGTGAGAATAAAAGGAGACAACTCTCCAGCCACGAGGAGTTGGTAAAGCCGCAGATTCTCAAGAAATCAACATGGGGTAGGTAAATGGAGTGGAGAGGTGACTGATTTGACCAACACCTTGGTTGGGGTAGCAAAGGAAAGTTAGCTTAAGGGACCCTCTGAAGACTCCAGAGTGGGTACAGGAAGTGGAATCAACAGGTGGAACTCCAGTCACCTAGGTGACCCTTGAACTCCTAGAAACAAGCTTCAAAGCATAAACGACTAGAGATTGAATTTGCTTAGAATGCCACCCTGCAACATTTTCTGAGTGCTTACTATGTGCCAGGCATTGTGATACAGAAGTAGAAAAAAACACACAGTTTCTTCCCAAAGATGCTCCTGGTCTAGTGGAAGAAAGAGAGACACAAATAAAAATAATTGCAATTCAGCATAGAAAAAGGAGCACTTACAAGGTACAGCATAGCATAGAGCAGGGAGGAGTTAATTCTATCAAGGGCTGGGGAAGAGTGACAAGGAGATGTTAGGGAAAACTACACAAAAAGGGATAATGTTTCAACTAGCGTTTCAAAGGATGAGTAGGAGTTTGCCAGGCAAATGGAGGAGGAAGTGTCAGCAGAAAGTGATCCCTAGCAGAGGGGGCAACAGGTGCAAAGATATAAGAGCATGAAATACTCTGATGTGTTCTGGGATCTTGAAACCCAATCATAAGTCAGTCATTTCAATGGGGTATAAAGACTGCCATGTCAACTATTTTATCCCCAGGCCATAACAAATTGTCTAGGGCATAGTGTTTACTTGTAAGAGGAGGGAGCAATTAATGAACACAATAGCTATTATTATCAGAGGTTTTAGCCCTGTGATAGAATTCCAGCCATTTACAAAAGTATGTATCTGTCTAGTGTAGCTTTGCTTTATGGTTACAGTTACATTATACTTACAGTCTTCTGGCCCCCTATTTACAACTCTTTGAAATTAACTACATGGTTAACTGATTTCAATGCCCCAAACCAGATTTTCTGAACAAAGATTATACAAATATTAAGATTTTTTTTAAAAAAATTCAATCCTTGGGCTTCCCTGGTGACACAGTGGTTGAGAGTCTGCCTGCCGATGCAGGGGACACGGGTTCGTGCCCCAGTCCGGGAAGATCCCACATGCCGCGGAGCGGCTAGGCCCGTGAGCCATGGCCACTGAGCCTGCACGTCCAGAGCCTGTGCTCCGCAACGGGAGAGGCCACAACAGTGAGAGGCCCGCGTACCGCAAAAAACAAACAAACAAAACAAATTCAATCCTTAGTGGCTGTCTGCCTTCAAATAACTTATTCAGAAAGGGTGTGACACAAAGGCACAAGACTCCATCCACAGCCTCTTCTGAGTTTGGCTTCCAGAAACTCAGAAGTTAGTTAGTTAGTTAGTTGTAAGATAACAAGATAACAGGCCACCAGACAGTCCTGGGCTCTTCCCATGGCCCTGGCTTTTTTAGGGGAGACTCAGAAACTAATTCTAGGAGTAGCTGCCAAGATAGCTTCAGGCTTCACAGACCATGTGTGAAATTCCCCGTGTGGCCAAAACTGAAAGTGATCTATCTGGCCAATTTTTCTGAGTTATAATTAACATACAATATTGTATTAGTTTCAGGTGTACAACATAGTGATTCAATATTTTTTTACATTATGAAATGACCACCACAATAAATCCAGCTACCACCTGTCACCATACAAAGTTGTAACAATATTACTGACTCTATTCCCTATGTGTACATTATATCCCCATGACTTATTTAGTTCATAGCTGAAAGGTTCTACCTCTTAATCCCCTTCAACTATTTTATCCATCCCCCTACCTTCCTCCCCTCTGGCGACCACCTGTTTAGCCAAATTTACTGGCCAGAGAGGACTTTCTTGAAGGATTCTTTGAGGATATGCTACATACACTCCAGGGGAGTGCATACCCTTCTACTAGGGTGGGTAGACTCTCCAGGCCCCTGTTCTGAATCTGCCATGTGGCCAAATGCCTAACTCACCCCCACCTGTCAGCCATGTCCAGGGCTGGCCAGCCTTGAGACAAATGGGTCCCCACTAGGGTGAGCATAAGGCAGTGCTCACTAGTAGAATAACTCTTCTGGGTGACTGAGGGAATGATGGAGACACAGACGCCACGCACAGATAGAGTACAAATGAAATTGTTTCATGAACAGGGAGTGTAAGAAAAAAGCCATGTTCTAAAATAACCTATTCTTTTATATACAAATTGAAACTGGCATATAAACTAAATGAATTAAATGTAAGTAGCCATTTGACTTTCTATCTGTATTTCTAGTTTATATTTTTAAGTTGGCCATAAAAAAGCATTTAACCATGTTTTTTTTTTTTGCGGTACGCAGGCCTCTCACTGTTGTGGCCTCTCCCGTTGCGGAGCACAGGCTCCAGACACGCAGGCTCAGCGGCCATGGCTCATGGACCCAGCCGCTCCGTGGCATGTGGGATCCTCCCGGACCGGGGCACGAACTCGTGTCCCCTGAATCGGCAGGTGGACTCAACCACTGCGCCACCAGGGAAGCCCTTAACCATCTTATTAAGAAAATGAGAGTCACGGTATAGTCAGGGATACAGACTAATTTAACATTGAGTGCTGTGAGAGAGGACGGTGGGGAGACTTGGTTAGGAGTAGGAAGGAGTACTAGGGATGCCAGGCCTGTAAGCCACTGGGGCCTCAGTGCCCTTGGAGGGGTTCACATTCCTGGTCTGAACTTCTCCCCATGTCCCCTGCTCTACCTCTTTCCATCCTGCCTTTGACTTTCCCAGGTACTGACCTCCCTTCCTGCTCTCCTGTTGTCATCCCCTCTCCTCTCTTTAAAACTTAGGCTTAAAATTACTTTCCTGACTCTGTCCTTATTTACTTTACTTTTCTTCTTACATCAGCATCATGAAGGTATAATTTATGTACAACAAAACGTATCCATTATAAGTTTTGACAAACGTATATACCCATATAACCACCATCCCAATCAAATATAAAACACTAAAGAGTGTCCTCGTGCCCCTTTGTGGTCAGACCTGTCACTAGTGATTAGTTTTTCTGCTCTAGGATTTACTGTGAATGGAATCATACAGTACGTGTTCCTTTGTGTCTGGCTTCTCTTACTCAGAGTGACATGGAGATTCACAGTGTTGTTGCATGTAATGGTAATTAATTCTTTTTTGTGGCTGAGGAGTATTCCATTGTATGAATCCACCACTGCTTATTTATCCATTCACACGTGGAAAGACATCTGGGTTTTCCCAGCTTTTGAGTATTATACATAAAGTATCTATGAATATTCAAAGGCCAGTGTTGGAAAACAGTTATTTCATGTATCTTGTCCATTTGTTTAACTGCTTCCAGTGGCTCCGTGGTGGCCAGGAGGGGAATGGAATCATCTTGGTTCTCATCAAATTTGTCTCCTTGCCCCAGATCTGCTGTCCCTCTCCTCTTCGAGAATGTGCTGTTTGACTCAACTCTAAGATCCTCCTGCCCTAAAAGAGCATCCCCACCCGCCATATCCCTGCCCTGAAAATGGAAAACAGATATTTAAAAATCAGACTCCGGTGACCAGGTTAACTTCACCAGTGACAAGTCATGTTGATGGCATGTACCCCCGATATGACAAAATGAGAAGGACATTCCAGTTCTGTCGTGTCCTTCTCCAAACCCTCCACATCAGTCTAATCCAGAGAAGCCCTAATCAAGGACAGACCACTACTCTTCAAAACTCTCAAGGTCATGGAAAAAACAAAGAAAGACTACTGGACAAACTGGTGACACCTAAATAAAGTCTGGAGTTTGGCTAATAGTAATACACTTACGCTGGTCTCTTAGATTTGACAAAGGTACCAGGATAGTGTCAGATGTCAACCACAGAGGAATCTGGGGAAGGGGTATCCAGGAATGATCTGTGCCATCTTTGCAAATTTCCAGAACATATAAAATTATTCCAAAAGTTGAAAAATTACACTTTTCAAATGTTAGACTTCAACATTCTGAGCACATGAGCCAATAAAGTAATAAAACTGAGCTATAGCCATCCCCCCAAACCTGCTGTGCCACCTCCACTACCCCTGCATCTCCTGGGAAAGGTCAAATAACCCCTTGTCGATTTGCACTCTTTATTTCCCCTTTGGGTAGCTCTACCTGGGATTTCTGATTATTAAATTGCTGCCCTGTTGCTATGGCCAGAAATCCTTATTGAGGCCTTTCTGCACAGATTGGCCAATAAACCATCCCAAATCAAGGAAAGAGAGGCATGTCTGAGCGTAGAAGGGATGTGTTCTAATGCACAGCAAACCCAACCAGCTCTGGAAAGAGGAAGATAAAGCCGGAGGGGACACGTACCATCCAAAGCTCTTTGAGCAGCAATCCAGTGCCCTGTTTTTTCCATCATTTTCTCTTTTCCACTGGGAAGCAAAGCACCCCAGTGTGGGCAAGGCAGACGTTTTACAAACCCCGCCCTGGGCTCTAGTTTTAGAGCCCAAGGTTAACGATCTAAATAAATCTGCCCAGCCTTACCTCTGCTAAGCTGCTTGAGAAATGATGCTTTCTGGTCAACACAGATCAGATCGGTACTTTCTCCCTTTGAAAGTTGCCATCAGTAGAAGTTCTCACTCTGCCTAATGAACCAATATTAGTTTAACTACGTGTTGTTAATTAAAAGCAGAGTTTTATGCAAGCATTTTTTCCCCTAGAAAAAAAGGAATATTGTACTTGCAAAGTTCCCAAAACAGAATATTAATCCTAAAATTTATAGGCCTCTCTTAATGGATATGGTGAAATATCTTCTAAGGGTAGTCTACCTTTAAGGATCTCATTCTCCTTCCAAGCAAGATCTGACCACAGATAACTCTCTATAACCCAGGCCATTTAGCTTTCATGCTGGGAGAAAACCTTTCATCCTGGGTTCTCAATCTCTTTTTCATCCTAAACCATGTACTTAGTGAGTCAGCATGAACTGTGTGCCCAGGAAAACAAAAGCCACATCTCCTGGTGGATCAAGACAAAGATTTGGGGAAGTGTCTTCATTTGGGTTCCTCCTGAAGTAAGGATTCGAGTGCAAGTAATTTATTAGGAGGTGATCCAAGGACACATGAGTAGGGGGAAGAGAAGTGAGACAGGGAAGGGAAGGAAACCAATACAAAGGGTATGGTAGCAGATAAGTTACCACTGTGGACAACTGGGGCTTAGCCACGCTGGCCCACCTGGGACCAGGGCAGAAGATGCACTTCAGAGTCATCCCACAGAGACACCCAAGAGCTGTGTATTCACCAACTTTCAGTCATCATTGGTTGGGGGCTCTTCCTGAGGAATTAACCTCCCAGTCGTAGCCTCCTGTGAGCAGGGACAAAGTGGGCTCTGGTGACCACAGAGAGCCTTCAGACAAAGAGACACTGGTGCCAGCCGTTGAAAGTTAAACCAACATCCACAGAAGTGATAAGAGCCGGAGGGATGTGGGCAGGGGATGAGCCGCACCTGCAGATACAGTGGGTCAGAGCAGAGATGCAGATGGAGCCCGGCCCTCCAGTACTCTAGTCACGTTGGGTAAATCCCATTTCTGCCTTTGGCAGCAAGAGAAGAAAGTCTGCCACACCTTCAAATACGTGGTGGTTAGTGGGGCTTCCAGAACCTGCTGGGCGGAACTCGGTGTGGGGTGTCATGGCTTCCCTTTCTCCTCTTGTGTGGTCCTTGGCACCATAGAAAGATGACTGAACCAGTGGGTCTGGTTCTGTCACTAATGGCGACCTTGGGAAAACCACCACCTCTCTAAAACTCAGTTTCCTCCATTTGTAAATTAGGGATAATAAGAAGCATCTCGTTAACTACTTATCTTGATTGAAAGTTCATATTATCTCATCTATAATAGAGAAAACTGGGGCATCCGGTGTTGCTAAGAGAATCAAATGAGATAACAAACTCATCAGGTAAATAGCACCCTACAAAGATAAGGTAGCTTTAATAAGAACTCCGTGAGTGAAGGGTTTTCAAGACAGTCTTTTGGAGCACCATTGCCAAAAACATAGCCATCCCAAGGCTGTCCTTGTGTTATCAGGGATATTGTAATCAACGTATGAACTTGGACACTAGCTCTAAAGGGCTGTATGAAACATAAAAACCAAATGCAACCCATTTTTCTTGTTTGATTTTTAAAAATAATAATTATAAAATACAATTTGAGGGCTTCCCTGGTGGCGCTGTGGTTGAAAGTCCACCTGCCGATGCAGGGGACACGGGTTCGTGCCCCGGTCCAGGAAGATCCCACATGCTGCGGAGTGGCTAGGCCTGTGAGCCATGGCCGCTGAGCCTGCGCGTCCAGAGCCTGTGCTCCGCAACGGGAGAGGCCACGACAGTGAGAAGTCCACGTACCGCAAAAAAAAAAAAAAAAAAAAAAAAAAAAACAATTTGAGAAAACTGGAGAAATTTGAATATGGACCAACATTATACGATATTAAGCAATTAATGTTGTTAGGTATGATAATGGTATTGTGGTAATACAGGAAAATGATCTTATATTTTGGAGATCCAGATTCACATATTTAGGGGTGAAGTGTTTCTGTATTTACTTTAAAATGATCTAGAAAAATATGACAAAATGCTAACAAATGCTATGTGAGAGATAAATGGGTATTCATTATACTGTCTTTTCTACTTTGTGTGTTTGAAAAGTTTCATAATAAAAATATCACAGTGTTTTTAAGGAATTTTGAAATAAATATTCCAAACACGAGAAAAGTAAACAGCATCATTGGGACTTACCAATGTTGTTATAGTGAACTTCAGTTCATTTATCTTTTAATTGAAATTTTATTGAGATAGTTGTAGCTGTGCAGTTGTAAGAAGTGATACAGTGTGTGCACTTTGCTCAGTTTTCCCCAGTAGTAACATTTTGCAAAACTATAGTATAATATCATAACCAGGATATTGATAGTGATAAAATCTACTGGTCTTATTCAGATTTCCACATTGTTTTCTATACCCATTTGTGGGGTGGGGGGTGTATTTAGTGGTATACAATTTTAGCACATGTATAGGTACATGTATCCACTATCACATAAAGATACAGAACATTTTCATCACCCCAAGGATCCCTCAGGTTGGCCTTCTATAACTACCCCCACCTCACTCCCAACCCATACCCCTCCCCATCTTTAAACCTTGGTTCCCCCCTTCTAAGATTAGGTAATTTCACAAATGTTACATAAATGGAGTCATATGGGATGTAACCTAAAAAGTCAACATGCAGTGAGAGGTAAGACTGGACTAGGAACCAGAAGACCTGGGTTTGAGCCCAAGTTCTACAACTAGATCAATCTATTTCTTACGTATATCACCAAATTATCTTGGCCTCTGTTTCTTCATCTGTAAAACCAAGTGGTCACTTGCCTTCTAGGGTACAAGGCTTTGTCCAGGAGACAAAAGTATGCCCTTGGAAAGAACCCCAATATGAATGGTACCCCCTGGAATTATGCAGGACACTTTCTGTGCAACTAAACACAGAGACCCTGCCTCCAGGCTGTCATATTTCCTCCTTTTAAATGAATATGTTGGCAATTGGGTGTTTTCTCCATGTCTGCAAGCTTGATTGAATCAAGCTCTCTCCCTGAGAGAGAATATTCTGCTCTCCTGTGCTGATACAGAGAGTTTCTGAGCCTGGGAGGTCCTGGACAATGATAAACCTCTCCCCAAAATAAAGGCCACCTTGTGAAGCCCCTCATCAGACAGTTAGAACCCTCCTGGTGACACCCTGACTTTGCTGCCAACTTCTTTTACATTTCAGCAGATGGTCTGACCTTTACAGGGTCTGCATTTCACCTACAAAAGGAGGATATGCGACAACAAGAACCCCATGCCTCCAGAAGAGGATGGACAACTGCCGGGAAAGGATGCTTTGCCCTCTCAAGAGTTTAAATGCATGACACGTGCACGTCTCCTCAGCCAAGTGCGACTCCAACGTCGTTTAATATATGTTCAATTATTTATTCTGCTGTAATGTCTTCTCCAATTACTAATAGATCATTGCATAAGAGGAAATGAAACCCAACATGCTGGACTAATGTGAGATCATTTTTATGGGCAAATTACTGGCTTGGAAACACTGGCTGAAATGGGGCACAGGTGATTTAGTACAATGAAAGCAGGGAGACAGGGCCCCCCTTTAATTAGTTCCTTAACTTATATAATGATGCACCGTTATGGATCCTGAAGGATGTTATTGTTTGAATTTAATGTGCCATACAATTCAGGGAAAGGAGCCTGCGAAGGAAAAAGGCAAAATGCTGACTTGCGACCCACATCCTTGGTGTGGTCTGCTCAGCACCACAAGCAAGCCTGGTGATGGTTATTCTGCTTTCTTTCTCCCTTCTCTATGCATCAGGTATTCATGGGAAGACCCTTTCAGTAAATTCATGCAGCCCTCAGCCTCAAAAGTTTACTTGACAACCTTGCAACTGTGTGTATTTCTACTTCCTGCCTCAGCACATTTGTGATCAACGACAAGGAACTAAATTTTCCCTCTAAAGTTATTCTTTGTCTTGGGTAAAAGTCAGAGTCCAAAAGAGATAAGCAAGAAATGTCACAATTTTTTTAAACTGAACTTACTTTTGATTTTCAGAGCTCATTGCACAGGGAAGGTAGAAACTCTGTCTCAATAACTTTGAGGTCTCCTCATCCTGGGGTTACCTGGTTACCTTCCAGCATATATGGCTTCACCTATCCATGCACACCAAACAGTTTCTAGTCCCTGCTTCCCGGATGAGAGCACAGGGATAAAATGCAGCCCTTCCATCAAAACAGGCATATATTCTAGGTGAACAGCGCCTGGATTCAGTCATTCTTTTTCCCCTCCTTTCTGAGGCCACCTCTGTTCCAGTTCAATGTATTCTCCTGTCTAAGTTCAGCTTCTTCTTGTATTTCTCCTCTCATTCCAGTGATGCACCTTTTGTGACCTTGTCCACATGAACCAAACACCAGGGATCATAGGTCAGAGAGTCTGAAATGTGGGAGAGAACTCAGAAATAACTTAACTCCCTCCCCCTTACACTGAGGTGACTCAAGAGTAGGGGTAGAGCATGACTATAAGAGGAATTTCCTGGAATGGAAACTGTTCTGTATCCTGATCGTGGTGATGGTTATAGGTATACATACTTGTGTTAGAGTTCACAGAACTAAATACCAAAAAATCACTTTTACTATATGATAGCTTAAAAAACAAACTCAGCTTAAAAATATAGAACTAGCAACTTTGAGGGCTGGGATCAAAATCTTGGTCTCTTGAACCTTATAAAACTACTCCCTAAGACAACTATAACTTAGTTGACAAAGCAGGTCAAGATGGCAGGGACACATATATTTCTTTCCCAAGAGCTTAGCACAGTGTCCAGTACATAGTAGGTGCTCAAGAAATATTTGTTGAATGAAAACATTGGTAATCTGCATACAGGAAACACCATGAAAGAACACGAGTGAGATGCTATATACATAAGTGGGGGTAGCTTGAAGTCGAGGCCTTCAACGGTCTAGTTTTTTACTTGCTCAGTGCCCCTGCCAGGTGGGGGCTCAGCTAATCATCTGTAATAATAAAGCAGTGCTAACGGAAGCTGTCAGTTTCCTGTCCTTCAGCTGCGAGCCTTTCAGTTCACCCGGAAGGGTTTTCACTCTGCCCCTTGAGCTCCAGGCTCATTTATGACCTGCAGGCTCAGCAGCCCAATTTCAGTGTCTTCTAGTCACCTCAAATTTAACAAGGCCAAAACAGAACTGTTGAGTTCCTATCCCCTAGATAAAACCCCAAGCAAAAACAAATTGTCTCTTTGCCATTTCAGTAAATGGCACCACCAGGCACCCAGCTGCTCCAGCCAAAAACTGAAATGTCACTCTTGATTCCTTCCATTCCCTCCAATCCATCATCTTCTCTCCATCCTCTCTTCACCCCTCTTATCCTGGTCATCATCTCTCACCTGAAAAGCTGCTAGAGTCTTCTCACTGACCTCCCAGCTTCCACGCTTGTCCTGCTACAGGTCATTCTCTGCAGAATGAACTGGACTTTAAAATTAAAATTACACCATGTCGTTAAAACCTACAGGGCTCCCTTTCATGCTTAGGATACTGCCCATTGCCAGCCCTCTAGGATTTGACCTTGCCCTTCTCTCTAATCTCATCTCTTTGCACTGTGCCTCTTACTCGTACTTCAGCCACTTTTGCCTTTTTACTGTGTATCAAATATGCCAACCTCATTCTTTAGAGCCCCTGATTTTACCTTGGCCTATATCACCCTTCCCCTGGATTGTGTCTGGCTGCTTCTTTTCCTTCAGGTCTCAGATTTGAACTCTTCAGATAAGACTTCTTTAACCACCCAACCCAAAAGAGCCTGATATTTTATTCATAAAAATAAGTTGTCTGTTGTTCTCCTCTGGAATATAAGCCCCATAAGTGTAGGGATCTTTTCTTACTCTCTGCTATAGCTGCATGCCAAGAACAGTGCACATAGTAAGTATGCAGCATGGGTTTGATGGGTGAATTAATTGGAAAGGAAATGCATGCAAAGAAAAAATAATTGGGATTTCCTTAGAGAAACTCTCAAAGACTGCATAAGCTGACTGACATATTCCAGAGGACACATTTAAAGGAACAATCCCTAAGGTACAGAAGATTTCAGTGAAAAACTACAGCCCAGGGGCAAGAATGTCCTTCTCTCTGTGTGTTGAAATTTCAACACTCAACACTTAGAAGCTTCTTCCCTCAGCCAGGAGAGTACTTTATCAGAGGGTGAAGAGCATGGCAGGTAGGTAGGTATTCAGGGAGTGAATTAGTATGTTTATTGGGCCACATCTCCAGAGACAGGCCACTTGTCTCATCAAAGTTACAGCTGTCTCCAAAGCATTTTCCTCTCCAACTGGCAATTTGCATGGGCAAACTTATATCGTACGATGTTGATTTATGGTGACAATTAAGAACATATTACCAAAGTCTATTTCACCATTAACATCCCTGGGGACAGGATAAATTTTAAATCTTCTGGCTGCTTCCTCCCTAAAGGCTTGGATCTTGGCTAAGGATTTAGAGATTATAAATTTAACAAAGGATGAAAACTGCAAGAGGAGAGTCTTGAACAGCAAATAATGAGTTTAACCAGCATTTCAAGTTCTCAGCAAGATTTATAATACCTCCCTGCCAGAGGCCAAGGAATCTTTTATTTTGAAGTTTATAAGCCTCTATGGCTGACTGTTTTAGCTCCGGTATGTGAGAGTCTGGCCCTTGATGAGATTCTTTATGGAAGCCAGTGGTCATTGCTTCAGCGACACTTTCCTTCTGAGGACCTTTTTGGAGAAGAGTATAATGACCAGGAGGCATTAACTATCATTTCCAAAGGCCAAAAGAAGTACTGTGCTATGGCCTGAACAAGTTGCTTGATGTACAGATCATTGACTACACACTTATCTGACCAGAAAGCCTAATGGCTAGACCTCCAACACTCTGGCTTGGAAGAACCCTAGGGCTAATTCGTTCTCTTATTACAGAAGTTAGATTCTCTGGTGGGACTACAAATCACCTTTGGGATCATCAATCACAAAAAAGGGACACTGGCAAAAGCCAATCACTGTCTACTTATGGTTGAACTCACAGAGTTTGAAAGTCACCTAGGTTAAACTTTCTCAAAGTGCAGTCCAGAGACCACTTCCATCAGAATCACCTGGGGTGCTCTTAAAGGAAGAAAAAGCCACCACACCAGAGCTGTAGAACCAGAATCCCTGGGGTTGAGATCTAGGAATCTTCACTCTTCACATGTTCTACAGATTACTGTTAGACACACTAAAGTCTGAGAAACTCTGATGAAGTTTTGTTGGGATGGATGAGAGCTGAACTGGGAGAATAAGTCTCTTACTCTCAGTTGCCAGTAGTAAGACTTCTCTCTGCCTTTGGTCACTTTCCTCTGAAAATGCAACCATCATCAGGGCCTCACGGAGAGAAAAAGAGGTGAGATTCCTGAGGAATATTCATCACTTCTGAGACATTTACACTTCATTGGACCACCCACTAGCATGACAATCCTGCTCAGTTTCATGTATCTACAATATCCTTGGCGCTCCACTAGGTGCTAGAATATTTCTAAAGACTAAAATAACTTGAGAGCTCAAGTAATGAATATCCAATAGAAGAATTTCAGGTACTATGAAGGCTGGTAGAAAACATTTTAACTCTGATTATTCATAGGCAATACTACCTTATTGTCTTCTTCACTGGCTCCCAGGAGAGAGTCATATGAATGCTGGCTCCCAGGACAAGATATTGTAGATAAGAACCTGGTCCCACATATAAGTCCAAATTTCCAACGTTGTCTTGTCATGAAGCTTTCAAAGCAGGGCATTTTACCAAAGGAAGAATCATCCTCCAAATGCAATATGTATTATACACACACACACACACACACACACACACACACATACACACACAAATAAGCCTGGGAAAGGTATTGTTCTGTCTGGCAGGGACTGGCAGAAGATGGTAGTTCAGTGGGTACAAAGGTCATTTGTACCAGAATCTTAACTAAAATAATCTGGTCACCAGAATCTTAAATAATCAAAAAGTATCCAGAAACACCAGATAGCCATCTAAAATAGCACAACTATTTCTCCTACAGAATAAAATTTCATAACATGAATTGGATATTCTATGGCATAGTAATTATGAAAACTGACATTGATCAGAAGCTTCCTTTGTGCATGAGAATGATTCTCACCACTGTGTTAAGAGCTAGGTAATTGTCTCCATTTTGAGAAAACAAAAAAATGCAACTGATATTCAAGATTATACACCAGATGGGACTTCCGTGATGGCGCAGTGGCTAAGAATCTGCCTGCCGATGCAGGGGACACGGGTTCGAGCCCTGGTCCGGGAAGATCCCACATGCCGCAGAGCAACTAAGCCTGTGCGCCACAACTACTGAAGCCCGCGCGCCTAGAGCCTGTGCTCCGCGACAAGAGAAGCCACCGCAACGAGAAGCCCGCGTATTGCAATGAAGAGTAGCCCCCACTCGCCGCAACTAGAGAAAAGCCCACGTGCAGCAACAAAGGCCCAAAGCAGCCAAAAAAATTAATTAATTTTAAAAAAAGGATTATACAGCAGAGAAATAAGCTGGGATTGGAATCCATACAGCCTGACTCCAGAGGCAACTTCTTCTGTAAAGTACTAGATAGCAAACACTGTAAGCTGTCCAGGCCATGTGGTTTTTGTTAACGACCACTCAACAGCCACTGTGGTGTAAAAGCAGCCACTAGACAGCAGGTAAACAAATTGGCAGGGCCATGTGCCAATAAAACTTTATTTATTGGACACTGAAATTTGAACTTCCTACAATTTTCAAACATTGTAAAATATTATTTTTTGGTTTTTCCAACTATTTACAAATGTAAAAACTATTGTTATCACATGGTTGTTACAAAAATGGGTGACAGACTGGATTTGGCCAGTGGGCTAAAGCTTGCAGATCCCCGATCTATACCACTTTCTAGTATGTTACTGCCCTGGGTTCTTGGACTCTTTAATTAACAGAAATTGATTACAGGCCAGACAAGAAATTCAGGCAAGACTTTACTGGGACTCACGCTGCAGCACAAGGGAGAAAAACAAGGAACAGGTTCCATTGCTGGCCCTCTTGCTCTCTGAGGGGGTGAGCTGGTTTCTTAAATGGGGTGAGGGTGGGGACCAAGCAGTGGGTGGGGCCGGAGGGATGGTGTTAGGTGGTCTGCCCAGGTCCCAAGTCCCAGCCTGTCCATAGTCATATCTTAGGCATGTTGCTTAATGTCTCAGCTTTCTTACCCTTAATCACTAGGCTGTGACACCCTTATTAGCCATGTCCATCAGTCAGTTATTTGCTCATTCACATGTTCATATTTTCATTTAACAAATATTTATAGAACCATGCACTGGGCTAGATGCTGAAGATGCCAAATTCAGTCCCTGCCCTCACTAGCTTATATTTCAGTGGCAGTAACAAATAAATAAGCAAGTGTTCTACATGAGACAAGAGTATGATAGCAAAATACCGAGTGCTATGGGACAACTAACTAGGATAAAGAGCTCAGAATGTCTCAGAAGCATCATGGGAAAACTAGAGAGACTATTTGGACTAAGATAGTTCCATATAAGGAAGGGGCCTCAACTCTTATGTTTTACTTGTCCTACTTTGGTTTGGCCCTCTTGGGAGACTGATTATCTGAATCATAGAACCTAGTCGATCACTCTAATTCCTTGACAAAAGATGTACTGTTTTTTTTATTACTGTGCAACAAATTACCATACATTTAGCAGCTTAAAACAGCATACATTTATTATCTCACAGTGTCCATGGGTCAGGAGTCTCGACATGACTTAGCTGGCCCTTTTGCTCAGTGTCTCACTAGGCTACAGTCTCACCTAGAGGTTTGACTGGAGGAGGATCAGCTCCCAAGCTCATTCATATTGCTGGTAGAATTCACTTCCTTGTGGCTGTAGAACTCTTGGTGGCCTGCTTCTTTAAAGCTAACAGGAAAGTGAGAATGACTCTTCTCAGAGTCACATAAGTATAAATATAACTCTCTACCCATCAATATCTATATAGCTAGATACAGATATAGATATATAAAATAACATAATGAAGGGAGTGGCATGCCATCACCCTTGCCACAGAACATAGCTTAATCAAGGAAGTAATACCTCATCCATGACCTTAGCCATATTCTATTGACTAGAAGCAAGTCACAGGTCCTTCTACACTAATGCGGAAAGGACTGGCCAGGGCATTATACCCAGGGGCAGAGATCATGAGGGTCATCTTAGGATTCTGCTGCCACAAAAGATTTCATCTGAAATACAGGATGTATAGTGGTACCTGGGTCGTGGGGTTGTCTATATACTTGAAGAGCTTAGAACACTGCCTGGCACAAAGAAATGACTTCATTATCATTATCATCATCATTTGCCACTATCATTATTAAGAAGGTTCAGCCATATTTCATGCAGCTCAAACTGTCATTCAGTCTCTTCAAGGTGGTTTGGGATATTGCTACACATAGAGCAACTTCTCTCCTGTGTCTCCAGGGACTTCCATGCATCACACTGAGTCCACATCCCCTCTGATATCTTGGAATCTTTGAGCTGGACCTGATGGCTCTGTGCCACCTCATTTTCTAGGCGGAAATGTTTCTGTCAGAGACGGGTCATGTCAACTTTTGCCCATAACCTCTGAGCTCCCAAATTCCAAATGCTAGTTTGCTGTGATTCAACAAATTTATCTCACAATATTTTACTGCATACCGACAGCATGCCAAGGCTTATGCTTCTCCCTCTCAGTAGGCTTGCTCCATCCCAGATCCCCAGAATTCTCTCTTGTTTTGCCTGTTTTAATTTGGGCTTGGCATCACATTAATCCCATTTTATTTGAGATTGAGTCCATTTCTTAAAAACAATATCTACAGCTTTGAAGTGTTGGAGAAATAGTGCACCTCACTGACCCTCTCTGTATTGCATAGGAGCGAATGTAACTAAGCTTCTCCCTCTCTATTTTCCACTACCTTTTCCAGCCATTAAGACTCAAAATTGCTCCCTGCTTCCTCCATCTTAGAACCAATTCTACAAAGAAACACACAAACAAACAAAAACCTCTGGTACTTTAGTTGACTTTCTTTCTTTCTTTCTTTCTTTCTTTCTTTCTTTCTTTCTTTCTTTCCTTTCTTTCTTTCTTTCTTTCTTTCTTCCTTCCTTCCTTCCTTCCTTCCTTTCTTTCTTCCTTCCTTCCTTTCTTTCTTTCTTCCTTCCTTTCTTCCTTTCTTTCTTCCTTTCTTCCTTTCTTCCTTTCTTCCTTTCTTCCTTCCTTCCTTCCTTTCTTCCTTTCTTCCTTCCTTCCTTCCTTTCTTTCTTCCTTTCTTTCTTTCTTCCTTTCTTCCTTTCTTTCTTTCTTTCTTTCTTTCTTTCTTTCTTTCTCTCTCACTCTCTCTCTCTCTCTTTCTTTCTTTTCTTTCTTTCTTTCTTTCTTTTGTTTTTTATTTTTGGTCTCTGATTTCCTAGAAATCCTTTCTGAAAGATTTCACTCATACTAAAATTTCAAGTGATTGTTACTATATCATTAATAATAATAATATTAATGATGGTATTAATAACTAATATTGCTAGAGCTTTAACTACATTCCAGAATCTGTTCTATGATCTTTGTAAATATTAACCCATTTAACCCACATTTTAGAAATCAGGAAACTAAAGCACAGAGAACTTAAGTAACTTGCCGAAGGTCACACAGCTCGTAACTGGCATGCCCAAGCTGTCTAATTCCAAAGCCTACACTTTTTTTTTTTTAACATTTTCATTGGAGTATAATTGCTTTACAATGGTGTGTTACTTTCTGCTTTAGAACAAAGTGAATCAGCTATACATATACATATATTCCCCGTATCTCCTCCCTCTTGTGTCTGCCTTCCACTCTCCCTATCGCACCCCTCTAGGTGGTCACAAAGCACCGAGCTGATCTCCCTGTGCTCTGCGGCAAAGCCTACACTTTTAACCATTATGCTAGTCTGCCTCTCTGCACAGACTATGAGAAAAAAAAAATTGTGGAAATGGAATTCCATTTCTAGAAATAAACTTTGGATCCAAACAACAGGGTGCAGAGTGAGGTAATAGGAAAATAAGGGGAGAGAGAGGGAAAAATTCAACTCTGCAATCCTGTGAAATGAAAGTAAGGGTCAGTGAGGTGGGCTCTTTCCCTAACACCCCACAGCCCTAGATATTGCTTTAAAAAAAATCAGCCCATCTGAAATAGAATAGAGGAAAAGGCAATACTGAATTCAAATTAAAACAGGCACCATGGGAGAAGGCAAATATACAGGGGAAAATGATGTGGGTATGGATTCCAGCAGAATTGGTTTGAATCTTGGCTTGAGACTTAATATCCAGTTGAGGGCTTCCCTGCTGGCACGGTGGTTAAGAATCCGCCTGCCAATGAAGGGGACATGGGTTCAAGCCCTGGTCCAGGAAGATCCCACATGCCGCGGAGCAACTAAGCCCATGCGCCACAACTACTGAGCCTGCACTCTAGAGCCCACGTGCCGCAACTACTGAGCCTGCGCACCTAGAGCCCGTGCTCTGCAACAAGAGAAGCCACCGCAATGAGAAGCCCGCGCACCGCAACAAAGAGTAGCCCCTGCCCGCCGCAACTAGAGAAAGCCCGCGCGCAGCAACAAAGACCCAACGCAGCCAAAAAAAAAAAAAAAAATCCAGTTGAATGCTGGGGAACAAGAAGGTCAGCCCCAATCTTGTTTGATGAAATGAATGTTTATTCCTTAAAGCAAGCTAGTAATCACAGGTGGACTCTTATCCATTCCTTAAAACATTCATTCCTACATAGTCTAGAAAGTGATATTTTATTTCTATTACTTTATACTATTCAATACAACAAAATCAGGATAGATGAGAGATAACTAATATTTGACCATTAAATGTCATGACATTAGTACTCAACATCAGACATATCACTCTATTTCTTT
Source organism: Grampus griseus (assembly GCF_964374135.1). NCBI lineage: Eukaryota > Metazoa > Chordata > Mammalia > Artiodactyla > Delphinidae > Grampus > Grampus griseus. The sequence continues at coordinate 25,847,415 of NC_139008.1, forward strand.
TTAAAAGAATTAAGGCTTTTCATCTTTTAATTTGTGATATCTGATGGGAACATCCATTCCATTTCTTCGGTAAATAGTTACTTACGTTTATGAGGATAATAATTTGCTAAGCGCCGACATTATGGCAGCTCTGTGCTAAGCCCCACATGTAGGATGAGTTATCAAAACCAGACACAGCCTTTACCTGCCAGTGCTTACTCTGCTGAGTACTGAACCACATGAGACTGCCAATAATCAACCACGGTTTACTGACAAGGGTGGCAATTTCATACGGTTCAACCTAATAATAGGGATATGTACTAAATGATTACACAAACAGAAATACAATTATGATCTAAGAAGCCCTCAAGAAATATACAGGGTTCTATGTAAAAATAAAACAGGGAAAACTGATTAAATCCTGGTTTCAGGATGGTGTTGGGGAGATGCTTCTTCGCCAGCCCTATGTTGCTTCTCAGGTGGACAGAATTCCGTTAATGAAACAGTCCTGCCCTCCATCCCCCTCCTCCACTGGTGAGTTAGGAAGAGAATTTTTGCTGAGCCTGTTGTTGCCTTCTCCTTCCTCTTAGGAGGCAGCCACGGCAGAAACATCTGCTTAGCTTGCTCTTCCATGCTTAAGTTTTTCTTTTTGGCAAAATGTGCATAATATAAAATTTACCATTCTGACCATTTTAAGTGTACAATTCAGTGGCATTAAGTACCTTCACATTCTCGTGCGACCATCATCATCATCTGTCTCCAGAAATTTTTTCATCTTCCCAAACTGAAACTCTGTCCCCATTAAATAACTTCCCATTCTCCCCTCTCCCCCAGACCCTGGCAACCAACATCCCACTTCCTGTCTTTATGAGTTTGACTTCTTTAGATGTCTCATATAAGTGGAATCATACAGTATTTGTCTTTTTGTGACTAGCTTATTTTACTTAGCATAATGTCCTCAAGGTTCATCCATGTTGTAGGTGTCAGAATTTCCTTCCTTTTTATGGCTGAAAAACATGCCATTGTGTGTATATATATATATATATATATATATGTATACACACACACACACACACACACACCACATTTTTGTTATCCATTCAGCCATCGATGGACACTTGGGCTGCTTTCGCCTTTCAGCTATGGTAGATAATGCTGCTCTGAATGTGGGTATGCAAATATCTGTTTGCGTTCCTGCTTTCAATTTTTAGGGGGTATATACGCAGAAGTGGAATTGCTGGACCATGTGGCAATTCCATTTTCAATTTTTTGAGGAACTATCAAGGTGTTTTCCACAGTAGCTGTACCATTTTACATGACCACCAGTAAAACACAAGTGTTCCAATTTCCCCACAAATTCACCAACACTTAATTTCTCTTTTTGATAACAGCCATCCTAATGGGAATGAAGTGTTATCTCATTGCGGTTTTGATTTGCATTTCCCTTTTAGTGATGCTGAGCATCTTTTCATACGCTTATTGACCAGCTGTATATCTTCTTTGGAGAAATGTCTATTCAAGTCCTTTGCCCATTTTTTAATCAGGTTATCTGTTTGTTGTTGAGTTGTACGAATTCTCTATATATTCTGGATATTAACTCCTTATCAGATATATGATTTGCAAATAATTTCTCCATTCCATGGGTTGCCCTTCACTCTGTTGCTAGTGCCCTTTGATGCACAATAGTTTTTGATTTTGATGTAGTCCAACTTATCTATGTTTTCTGTGTTGCTTGTGCTTGTGATGTTATGCTTTAAGTTTTACAGAGTCAGGCTTACCACTGCGGATCCTGTGTGGTCCAGTGCTGCCTGTGAGCTTAGTTAATTCCGGGTTTAGTATTAAGAATCTCACTCAACCACAGAAATAAGCCATATTTTCCAACATTAGCTTGTCCAGTTTAACAAAGGTGATATTTTGATCTTCATCAGAATTAATCTTTGCCCTTTTCTTAATTTGTTTGTTTAATTTATGCCCTTCTCACAATACCAAAATGATGCTTGGGAGA
>NC_139008.1:25849598-26007598 GCF_964374135.1 Grampus griseus
ACATGATTGGAGGATGATATCTGAAGGATGCAGATAAGTCAACTAATGAGGAGAGAAAAGAAGGGTAAATCACTCAAGGCAAAGGGAAGAGAATATGCAAATGCCCTGTAGTAGGAGAAATATAATGTCATTCAGCAAATGGAAAAAAAAGCATAAGAGGGGCTGGAAAAAGTAAAGAGAAGAAAGTAGAGAGAATGGAGTGAAATGAAGCTCCGGCCAGGAGCACAGCCAGAGCCCCATATCATTAGGATCGTGTAGGATGTTGTGTCTACCCTTGACCAGAAAGTGTTAAGCCTGTTTTCCGGGATTCCTAAAGGCTTTTGTTCATTGCCTACTCTCACTCCTAGGTATGAATAATGGAGTCATCAGATTTCCCCCTGAAGTTGAGGATTCCTATTGAATAATACAGATAAGCATGTCACTTTGCTGCCACCAAAGGTTGAGGTCAGAAATGTTTTAACTGGATAAGAAAACTCCCTTAAGTCAAAAATGGGGGAGGGGAAATCACAGAAAAGAGCCAACACAAATAAAACTAACGAAGTGCTTGCTTGGAGTGGGAAGAGAGAAGGCATCAAAATCCTTGTCTCTCCAAAATTGTTCAAAAAAATAGAAAATGAACTCCCCAAGATGCATCTTGGGGAAATATAAACACTTTCCCCATGTCCTTGGAAAGGGGTGAGAGAGAAGGAAGACATTAATAACAACACTTCCCTCTGAGTGCCTCAATCAATCCACAGTACCAGGACTACACAGAGCTGCATCATTGCATTTAATGCTCATCACTTCCCTAGAAGGGTGGGTACCACCATTACCCCTATTTTGCATATGAGAACGCCAAGGCATTAAAGACGTGAAATGAATTCCCAACAGTCACCACACTAGGGTGTAGTAGAAAGATTAAAAACCAAGTTTGTCTGATGCCAGAATTCATGTTTCTAATCATTCTGACAATAGCCTCATTTGCATAAATTCTATTCCAGAGAATAGACTAGGCAGCTTTGGCCGGTTTAGGAAAAAGACTCTTCCCTAAATATGAGATTTTCATCTTGGTTTGTCCTTTTATCCAGCTACCTCCAGACCCTTATGACAGACCTCCAGAGTAAGCACCAAGTCCTGCTGGGTGACTGGAATACAGAGGGAGAAAGGGAAGATGGACTGACGGCAAAGAAAGTGAATCTCGAGAGAGAAGGCAAGGGATGGAAGGAAGGAGAAGAGCTGTCCCCATCCCCAGGGAGTGTCTGTTTTAATTAAAGCTAATTAGCCTGAATTCCCTTTTTCATCCAGACATTAGCTTCTCCCACCCAAAAATCCAAAAGCAGAGTTAAAGAGCGAGATTTAAAAATAAGACTAGTCCGGTCTCATTCACTCATTCTTTCACATGAATTTATGGAGCAGCTGCTCTTTGCCAGGCACTTTCTAGGCATTTGGGGTAGATCAATGGGTCAGACAAAGATCTCTTCCCATGTAAAGTCCTACTGAAAGGAAACAGACAATAACAAATAAACAAAATAAAAGTGGGCACAGAGCATCTGAAATTAATCTTTCTTGTCCCTCTACAATTCCAAATCTGGTCATTGGAATAGGTAGCCTGCTCTATGACAAACTCAATTTTAGATGTTTATCTCATTTACGTCACTGATGTCACTTTTCTGACATGGACACTGTTATAATCCCCATCTTATAGATGGGTAAGCAGAAGCTTAAAAAGGCATCTGCCTAACAGCCCACAACTAGTCAGTGGCAGATCCTGGATTTGAACCCACATAGCCTGATTCCAGAATCTGTGCTGTAAACGCTACATAGACCACCTCCTGGTATTAGGTTCCAAGTTATCAACAACAGAACTGGACTCTAAGTTAAATAGGAGAGGGATTATCAGAAGTACCCAGCTGCTCATATAGACAAAGAGGAAACAGAACATTAGACTTTGAAAATGGGAAAGAATCAAGGGAAAGTAGATGACCAAAATTACAGCTAACATCTCACCCTGGGAAAAGTCCAGTGAGAGTGTCTCTACATCCCCCATGGCCCATGTCTTTGTGTCAGTAGCTCTAGATTCAAGGTCCTAGGAAGGAGCTTGTTATTGGCTGAACTGAGCGCGGTGTAAATTCAGCAAACAGCTGCTTATTCAGAATACGAGCAACCAGGGAACTCGAAATAAGCAGAAAGGTTCCTTGGAATTTTTAAAAGAACAGTGATGCTCTCAGCCAAAAGATGCTCAGGCCTTATAAGAACTTGAAGTGCTCTCTGAATCAAAAGATTTTTTTCCCCTATAGAGTTTTAGAATAAAGAGGGTTCCAACTTTCTGGTATGACCTCTGGAGCAGTTCTCAGTTAATGTGGATATTCTGTCCATCAAATAATCCACTTCTCAACAATTGCAGGGCATGAGGGTGGGAGAAACAGGATGTAACCCATTGCACTGGGTTTGTGCCAGGAAGGCTGTGTTACAATTTAAACACTGCGCTTGGAGTCTAGAAAGGTGGGTGGGAACCCTGGCTCTTCATTAACCAGAGGCACGTTTGGGCTAAGGCTCTTAGAGCCTCAGCTTCCCAACCTGGCTAATGGGAAAATGTCATTTTCACAAAGTGGCTGTGAGGATGAAATAAGAAAGGCTGTGTGTTATTATTATATAATACATTATATATGTTAATATGTTATATATCAGATATTATAGAGTATTCAAATGCAAGAAATAATTACCATCATTTATAACAACATGTTCTAAGGTTTAAGTTATTCTCTCATTCTCCCTCTCCTCTCTCCTTCCCTCCCTCTCTCCCTCCTAGGGAGCATGATAATATTCGTGATAACTATTACTCATGGAAATTACATCTCTCCACTAGATCTTACAGAATAAATTTCACTGAACTCCATTAAAATATTTCAGACAATATGCCTCCTATAAAAATATTATTAATCACTGTTTTATTTCAAGATGTGGGTCTAAGGGAAAAAAAGCTAGACTTTAACATTTTGTGAGGTAGTTTCATAGCAAGGTGGATTTCATTAGACTTCGCCCACTCCTTTCAAAGTATCAACAAACAAAGACAGGGGAAAAAAGTCGGACAACCATGAAACATCCAGCAATTAAGCCAAGACCAAGATCTCTACTGTGCTTATAAAGATTGTAGTAAGTTAAGAAGAGAATGTCTTGCCCACAAACTCCATATCCACTCAAATGGCAAGCTTACACTCTGCTCAGTCTCAAGGAACGGAAATGTTCTGAAATTTTTTTCCTCTTAGTCTTTATGGAATGTGCATCTGATATCAATAGATGATAGATAATATTATAGATAGATAGATGATAGATAGATAGATGCAGAGATGGATTCCATTCAGATGGATTCTTTCTCCTGTCCATGGGGGACACAGACAAAGGGACTTGAGAAGAAAAATATGCAAAATGGCTGATTTAGAAGGAAACTAAAAATAATCTTACCCCACTTTCTCATTTTTAAAAAGTAAGCCACTTAAAAAAACGAATTCACCCTAGGTCACAAAGCCAGTTCTGCAACTGTTTATAATAATAGCAAACGTTCACTAGGCACCTACCGGGGTCTCGCACTAAGCTCTCTATGTGTGATACCTCATTTAATCTTCTCAGAACAATCAGAATGCCCATCTTACTGATAAGAAAACTGAGGCTCAGACAGGTGAAGCAACTCACCCGAGGTCACTCAGCTGGTAAGATGCAGAGACACCACTGGAATCTGAAAAGTACACTGAGCTGCATGGAAGCCAAGACTCTTGGTTTCCAATCTAGTACAAGCTCTCTCTAGATTTTAATCTGAAATTTTAATTTAAAAAGTTTCTTTCATTCCAGTGGTAATTGGAAAATCCCTTCTTTTTAATGAATACGTGAAAAAATAATTACCTCCCCAAATTGCACATTCCCTTTCTTCTAGTGCAATCTACCGCAAGCACCGAAGACTAGCTCAGCTGAGGCCGGGCTGCCCCATAAATAAGTCATGTCCAGGCCGAGCCTGTGCGGCTGTCACTGTATATATAATAGAAACGACAGTGTCAAAAAGCAGCCAACGCTGTCCTCCATGAGCACATGTTTCCAAATTGTCCTTGATAGGTTATGAACAAAGCATTTCAAAGGGAAGCCGTAAATATCAGCACAAGTGCTTTGAGTGTCTGCCTTTCCACTTCCTGGCACTTTGATTTCTTCCAATTCCATTTGGTTTTGCCTTGACCACCGTAAGGAAGGAAACCAAGAGCAACTCCTGGGGCAGCTGGTCTGGTTACAGGGTTACTCTCCTGGCCTCTTAATATGAGCAGAACAGAACTATGAGTTGATGAGGTACATGGTCTCTGAGTCTGAGATGTGGGTTCAAGTCTTGGCTCTACTATTTCCCAGCCATGTGGCCCTAGGCAACTTCCTTAGCCTCGCAGTTTTTCAACTATGGAATAAGGATAAGAATGCTCTCCTCCAGAGACTGCAGTGAGGGTTAAATAAGTGTGTTAATAATGGCTAATGATGGTTCAGTACTCATTATATATGAGACTCTCCAGTGAGCACTGAACATCTATGTACTACAGTTGGCCCTCTGTATCTGTGGCTCCTGCATTTGCACATTCAACCAACTGATGGATCAAAAATATTTTTTTTAATTCCAGAAAGTTCCAAAAAAGCAAAACTTGAATTTGCTGTACACGGCAAATATTTATATAGCATTTATATTGTATTAGGTATTATAAGTTATCTAGAGGTGATTTAAAGTATAAGCGGGGTGTATGTATAGGTTATATGCAAATACTACATCATTTTATATCAAGCACTTGGGCATCTGCAGATTTTAACATCCAATCCCCCCAAGGGTTACCAAGGGATGACTGTACTCACATAATGCTCACAAAAAAATAGGCAGTTTTATGATCCCCACATCACAGATGAGGAAACTGAGGCATAGAGAGGTTATGTAACCAGCCCACTGTCTCCTAGCAGACTTTGCACCAAGCAGTCTGGCTCCAGGCTAAAATCCTTTAGCAAACATAGTAGTGAGCCTGGCACACAGAAAATGCTCAATAGATTTTGGTTATATTTTGCCATTGAACTGCCTCCTAATTGCTCACCTATTCAGAAAGGAAAACCCTCAGTGTCTTGGGGTAAGAACAACAGAACAAATATTGAACCTTGGGTTTGTCCCAGATTCTTTACTTATACTCTCTTCATCTTCATAGTAATACTGCATGCTATTGTCATGCTAAATCCTATTATCCCCATTGAATGTATGGGGACGCTGGGGCTCTACATGGCCAAGGGACTCTCCCAAGGCACATAGGGCACCAGGACAGAAGTGCAAATCTTCCAACTCTCAAGTCCATGGCACACTGACAAACTGGGCAAGCCCCTGTAACATACACTGTCGAAATCAGACAGATCCTTTCCACCTCCTCCACTTCATCCCGTCTTGTAAGACAGGGCTTCTCAAACTTTACTGTGCACACGAATCATCTGGATACCTTGTGAAATGCAGATTTTGATCCAGCAGGTCTGTGGTGGGAACTGAGATCCTGCATTCCTAACAAGAACCTGGGTGACACCATTTCTGCTGCTGTGAGGACAACAGTTTGAACAGCAAGGATGTAAGAAAGAGTCCTTCAGTTCCTCCACAGTTTTTCACTCTGCCTCTTGAGACTCAAGAGGCTTCTAAGGTTGTAGCATTGAGACTGGGAATTATTTCCACCTTTTTTCAGCTCTATGGAGTGAGATTTTCCAAACCATCCCTGCCTCCCACCAATTCCAGCCTCACCACCAACATCACCATCAAACACATACGTGCACGTGCGCGCGCGCGCACACACACACACACACACACACACACACACACACTCCATCTCTCTCTCTCTCTCAACCTCTTTTAAATTGTTATGCCTTTCTAGCATGCGGTTATTATGTACATTGCATACTGGATCATTCCAATGTCATATGAAAACTCAAATTGTTATTAGGCATCTTTAATTCCAAGAGGAGAATTTACCATAAGGCAAAATGCAGCAGCACCAGCAATTTACAGTAAATAATGACTTAAGTAAAGATAATGGGCCTGATGGTATTTGGTTATACATGGCTAAATCATTTGCAAAATAGTCCCTTTCCCACTCTCAAATTCAGACCTAGGAACAGTTATTTAAGGGGTTCTCTATAAAGAGGCCCTCTCTTGTTAGCCCATGATTTCATAGGTGTGGTCCTTCCTGTCCAGCCAAGACCCACTTTGCCCAGCTGTGGTTGACTGTCCCTGCCCTTTTTATCCTACATAATCACTCATAGCAAACTCTGAAGGCATGTGGGGCAAAGAAACACCACCAATTCAGCCCCAGAGCCTCAACCCACAATGATTCCTTTAACGGGTCTTGTTCGGGCAGCCTTGTAAAGCTGCAGAATACGGCTCCTCTTTCTTTTATACTGGAAGCGTCAGGAGCCTCTCTGGCCATTTATTTGATAGAGAGGTTGCTAAATGTTACGGCAAACGGCCACATCAATCTGGATAGTAGCTGAGCATCGGTGTCTGCTGAAACCCTAAGACCCCACTAACGTGCAAGGAAAAGTTTTTCCTGACCTCCACGCCGTGCTCCACAGGAATATAAACAGGAAGGTCCGGTGGTGCAGTGGACTCTGACCTCGAGGTGAGAGGTGTTCCCTCTTAGCCCTGATTCTGCTGCTAACTTATGTGACCTTGAGGAAATCAATTCTTCTCTCTGGGGAAGTTTTTACTAGAAGGGAAAAGAAGCTAATATCAATAGCCCCAAACATATGCACCCAGACTTTAGAGGCAAGTGCATCCTTTCAGAATTGGGAGGTGCCAATGAATTCCTTCACTCTTCTATCAGCTAACTATGGCTACAATGCTGCTTTCTGCTGTGTAACAACTGCAAAATCCCAGTGTCATGCAACAATAAGAATTTATGTAACTCCTGCATCTGCGGTTCAGCTGATGTAGGCTCAGCTGGCCTGGCTGATTTGATCTGGGCTTGGCTGGGACAGCTGGCTCTGCTCCACGTGTGTCTCATCCTCCTCTGGCTCTGGCAGCAGACTAACCAAGGTATATGCATCTCATGGTGACGGCAGAGACACACAGAGCACGCAGGAACGGGTGAGGCCTCTTAGGGCTTGGGCCCGGAACTGACATGCAGTAACTCTCGCCTTACTCTGTGGGCCGAAGCAGTCCACATGGCCAAACCCAAAGTTCAGGAGCAGGGAAATAAACTACATTCTTTTTTTTTTGCGGTATGCAGGCCTCTCACTGTTGTGGCCTCTCCCGTTGCGGAGCACAGGCTCCGGACGCGCAGGCTCAGCAGCCATGGCTCACGGGCCCAGCCGCTCCGCGGCATGCGGGATCTTCCCGGACCGGGGCACGAACCCGCGTCCCCTGCATCGGCAGGCGGACTCTCAACCACTGCGCCAACAGGGAAGCCCTAAACTACATTCTTTTGGTGCAAGGAGCTACAGAGTAACATGGGACAGGCCATGCATAGAGGGAGGAACCACCTGTCCACCTCAACAGGAAATCTGGACCTCCACTGGGCCAGTTTCCTCACTGTTCCCCCCAAATGTCTTTGCTTATGTTGCACCCCGACCTGGAATGATCCTCCACCCACCCCTCTAAACTCCACCTTCTCTACAAGTCCCGGACCAACAGCCCACCTCCTCCCCTGCCCCAGGATGGACCACTTCAGCTGTTCCAATCATCTGGATGTAGGCTTGTGATTCCTATCTCTCTGGCCAGCTCCTGACTGCCTGCTAGAAACACATATGGAAAGTGTCTCTTTCAGGGCCCCGTCACTGGGGCTCACTCAGCAGGGGCTGGCTGGTGGACTTGCTGTCTGTGAAAGGGAGGTGGTGTTAGTGCTTAGCTTTCCTCCTAGGAAGAGGAGGAAATGTTGATTATCTCTGACATACCTGCCAGACCTAAAATCCCTGGGGAGCTAAATGGTGTGATTCCCCTTCTGGGGTCACTGAGTCGGAACCAACCTGTGGTTCACCAGTAGAGGGCGCTGTACTTTGTCAGGTTGTCAGGTTGATGCACAGCCCCATTGCTTGTGCATCAATTCTCACAAAGCTCCCTTCAGCTTGTACAAAGAACCTCCATTCTCCTGAGAGCCCAGACCTAGCCTATGGAGCGGGGCTGGGAAGCAGATCACAGCACCACAGGGTCCATCGGAGGATCTCTCATGCAGCCACGATACCCAAAATTTCCTCGTTGAAGAACCCTTCCTTCTACAAAATCAACCAAGGCACAGACAACTGTGGTTGCAGACCCACACCCCCAGACCTCAATTTAGATTTATCCAATCCACCTCCAATGACAAATACAATATTTCAAAAGTGAGAAATTAAGGAGAAGAGAAAACAAAGGTAGGAAACAAGATGAAGCCAAGAGCATGTAACACTTGAAATTAATTACATTGCATCCCTAATAATCCCTGGCTTTGGGGTGCTAGCAGGAGTCGATGATAAACATGTGTGAATGAGCCCAGTCTGTTTTCCGCCACAGAGCCCAATGCATGAGCCTCCTTCCTCCCCCTTTGGACCTTCCTCATCAGTCTCCTGGATTGTCAAGGTCTTGCTCATCTCTGAGTACAGGACCAGACCTGCTGGGTCTCAAAATAAATACAGTCTGATCCCCACAGATTCCTCCAGGGCCAATCTCCTCTCACAAAGTCCTGTACTGCCACTTCCTTCAAAGTCAGAGGCAGCCCAGCCCCCTGCACACCAGGCCATATGTATATCCTTTCCTCCTCTCCCTGTTAAGTGCCTGGGGACCGTTCTGCACACACCTCTCAGCAGTGGCTGCAGAAACGTAAGAGCAGAATTCATTAGCTCTGCAACAGGTCCTTCGCTTGCCCTCCCCAGCATTCCTGCTTCTGTGGGGCATCTGTGGGCTATGGCAGAGAAAACAGAGAGTCCAGCAGCTCCCGATGCCCTGCGGTGGCCCCAGTGGCCACCTGGAGCACATCAAAGTGGCCTCCTGGTTTGGCAGGCATGCACCAGAGCCTGGCGGGTGCATTTCAGGCCAGGCCAGGCCACCTCTGCTCAGAAAACAATTTATCACATTTTTCCCACTGTTCTGGAAAGTGGAGACCTACAGAGATTTGGTAATTGGCATCCCAAGTCCTAGCCTGTCCTGATCCCTGCAGAGCTCCTTGTTACTCTAATTATTTGGAGACCCATTTTCGTATCCCAAGACCAGGGGCCAGAGACTCTGTAATAACCTAAAGGCAACAGACACGAAACTTGCTCATGGCCTAAGTGCTGGACAGAATGAAGTTTTCCATTTTTAGCTGGAGCAGCAGGGCAGGACAATTCTGTGATCTAAAGAGTTCCTTCTAATAGGTTAGGGTCCACAGGAAAAAAGGACTCATCAGGGTCACCCCAAAGTGGAATGGGCTGGCTTGGGAAGTCGTGGACACTGGAAATTGTAGGGGAGCAAAATTTGCCACCCCAAAATGTCTTCGGCGTGTGGATTATTTGGGGCTGAAAACAATCAAGGCCCAAAAGACTCAGGAAGAAATCTGACCTTCCCCCTAACTGCCTAAAGAATGTAGACAGAGGACCCTTCCAGGAAGGGAACATCACCATAGATCACTGGAGTATGAACTAGATGTGTGGAACCTAGCAAACAAAGTGTTTGTTAAAATTCCTCTCTGTGTCCCACTGTCTCTGCAGACCCAGCAAACATTTGTTTACTAAACATTTGTGTTTCCTTTTCCATGGCAATTGCCTTCCTCCCCTTGGAGGTCCCAAACCCCTATCCCAACATCCTCTTTTGTCTTTAGCAGCAGATGGTATTTAAGGTGAGGGTTTCAGCCATTTTGGTGAGTTTTCCTGAGTCTCTCCCATGTATACATGTTATTAAACTTTTGTTTGATTTTCTCCTGTTAATTTGTCTCATGTCTATTTAATCCTTAGACCAGCCAGAAGAACCTAGAAGGGTAGAGGGAAATGTCTCCCTCTCTGACAAGGGGTTCAAACTGAGCCCCTCAGTCCAGCCAGAACCCTGGGCATTATCTGTTGTTCTTTTCTCTCCCTCACAGGCTCATCAATCAGCGAGTCTTGACAATGTTACCTGCTCAATAGCTCTTGGATCTCTCCTATCTTCCCCATTCCATTACCACCACAGCCTCAGTTCATCTCTTACCTAGACTATTCTCCAAACTCATCCTCACCCCCATCCCCCGGACCCCACCCCCACCAAGCCCCCGTTCAGGTCGCCAGCCCTCTGAACCCAGGATCAGCAAACAAGCTCATGGACCGCATCTGGCCCACCATCTGTTTCTGTAAATGAAGTGTTTTGGCATGCAACCAGGCCCATTTGCTTACATGTTGTCTACAACTGTTTTTATGCTACAATGTCAGAGTGGGGTAGTTGCAAGAGACCCTGCAGCCCACAAAGTAAAAAATATTTACTATCTGGCCCTTTAAGAAAAAGCCTGCCTAGCTCTGCCCTAAACCACCACCGCCAGTGTGAGTTCAAGTCACTTATCTCACTCAAAATTCACCAACTGTTCCCCCTGCCAAATAGGAGATTTAAAATTCCTCGTCATACATCCTTTATGACCTTCGTTTGTTCAGGGATTACAAATGGGCATCCCATAGACTTCATCTAGCATATATATATATATATACACGTATACACCTATAAATATATCTTTTCGTGGCCCACACAGAGTTTAAAACATTAACAGCAAACTTTTAAAAATCGTAAGATTATACATAAAAATTCATATTCCTGACTTGTCTTGAAAATAGGGAATTTTAGCAACACTTGGCCCCCATTCCCACATGGCATCAATCAGCCACAGAATCACCACGCATCTGCCCCTCAAGATGGTGCCTGTGCTCCCCAGATCAGTAGACTCCACCCCTCCCTACTGTCGTACACTAGGCCTGCTTCATTCATGTAGGCATGAGCCTGACACCCCATACCCTTCCTTCTTTCTTTACCAGACAGCCCTCTTCCTAAAACTATGTACTATGGTTCTACCAAAAGACCCAGAGTCCCCGAAGAAGCTATGCCCGCTCCCACCTCCACCCTTTACGCATGCTATCCCCCTTGTATTAGTCTGCTAGGGCCGCCATAACAAAGTACCACAGACTGGGTTGTTTAAACAATAGAAATTTATTTTCTCATAGTCTGGAGGCTGGAAGTCCAAGATCAAAGTAACGTGAAGTTGGTTCCTTCTGAGGCCTCTCTCCTTGGCTTGTACATGGCCATCTTCTCCCTGTGTCCTCACATGTCTTCCCTCTGTTGTGTCTGTCTGTGTCTGAGTTTCCTCTTCTAATAAGGACACCAGTCGCACTGGATTGGAGCTCACTCTGGTGACCTCATTTAACCTTAATTACCTTTAAGGACCCTATCTCCCAATATATGCTGAGGTACTGGGGATTTAGGCTTTAGTATGTGAGTTTGGAGGAGATACAATTCAGCCCATAACACTTGTCTTCTGGGAATGCCCTCCCGTACTTTATTCAACTGACAGATATTCATACTTTTTAAAAAGGATCAAATCAAGCACCACTTCCTTGGTGAAGCCTCAGAAATCCCCTGCAAAATTTCTTTGCAACTTGTGCACACTTTCACTAGAACACAATCACCTTGCACTGTAATCATTTATATTCCCCCTTTTTTCCCTATTGAACTGTGAACTTCTGGGGGTAGGAACTATTTTTTTCATCTCTATTCACCCAGTACATATTCACTGGGGGCCTGAATATGCCAGGCACTGTCAACATCACTGAAGTTCCGGCAGTGGACAAGTTTCCATCTACATTCTAGTGAGGGAAAAGGACAGTAAATTAGTAAATAAACAAAAGTGGTAAACTGCACAGCACCATGGTTAACCTGTTGTAGGTGTTCAAAAAAAATTGAAAGAATGCTATGGGGGAAACATGTACAAAATGGGTCTAGACATCTTAGAACATCTTCAGAGTCAGAATTCTGTGATTTTTTGGTTTTTTTTTTTTTTTGACTCTGAGTCGCTGAGGCCATTATTATGTAGAATGTCAGGCAGCCTTCCCTAAAGATTGGGTCACTACCTTGGGTCACTGCATCCCTATATCCCTCCTTAAATCTTGGGACCCAACATCATCCCTAGGAAGAGATTCATGAGGACTAAAACAAAGCCAAAGCCCACCATTTTCCCCCACGGCCCCTGCCACAAAATCCCCAGAGCCAAGGCTGGTTACCAGTGGTCAGACACAGAGATGGGCTATATTTTCCTCTGTGCAATATTTGGGTAACTTTGTGCAGGATGATGGGGGTGAGGCAGGTGACCAAGCCTAAGAGGACCCCCTCTGTGTAAACGATGCCCATTTCAGGAGCATCACAGCCTATATCCACCTGTAAGAAAGTGATGGATAATTTCTGGAAATTCTCTAGTAATACATGAGAAGTGGTACCAGTCACACTGGGACCCTCACTCTGCTAAAAGCACAAAGCCAGCAGAAACTCAGCATGGCCACCCACAATGTCCACTCCCTTCCTATTTACCATGATTTTTTTTAAATATGCGCTATTTGGGTATCACTGAATAAAAAATGCCTGTTGTAGAAAATGTAGATTAGAATTTAGGCACAAAATCCACCCATGGAACTGCATGTCCTCACTTATTTATTCATACAAATGAAATTTAAGATAATTTCTGTCACAAAAATGTAAGTTAAATTTATAGATTAATGTTAAATTTGTAGATTAATGGGACTTGGTTAGAAATCCTGGGCGTCGCATTCTAGAGCACATCTAGTAGTCTTTTACAATATTTAAAGTAATTTTACAAATTTATTTCAGTATGTCCTACATATCCTCTTTTGCTAGGTGGCTTATATACTTGGTGACCACTATCAATGAAATCTTTTTAAATGATGATATTTTCTACCCGGTTATCGTTGGTAAAGAAACGGTAAAGTTCAAACTACTGAATTCTCTTATTACTTTTAATAGTTTTTAGTTGACTTTATGAAATTTTCTATGTAGATATTCCTATCATTTTAAGTAATGATTACTTTGCCATGTTCTTTCTGGTATATATCCTTAGTTCATTTTCTTCCATTATTGCATTGGCAAGCAATCCCAGGGCACTTGTAAATAATGACAGAGAGAGTAATTTATCCTTATACTCAGTGGAAATGCCTTTAGTATCTCTTTGCATCTACAGGCATAATATTGGTTGACTACTGACTTGGTATAAATTTGGGGTTATGTCTAAAAAGCACATTTTCAGATTCCATTTTTCCTATTATCAGTCATTGATATCAGATTTTATCAAATGTTTTTAGGGATATACCAAGATGATCTTAAGATTTATATAATACTTCTTCTGTGATATAGATCTCCATAATCCTTTATTTTTCCATGTTACAGGCCCAGCAGTGGAATTACTAGATCAAAGATACAAACCTTTCAAAGTTCATACATTTTGCCAAACTGCATCCCCAAAGGATTGGGCCAACTGACACCTCCTCCAGCAATGGATGAAAACAAACTCTCTCCAGCATTGTGTTTTAACAACTAAAATCACAGTTAACTAGACTATTGAATGTTGGCCATAAAATATACAAGATATACCACCTCTTTCCCACTCTCCTACTGCAATTCTTGAAAAATAATTCTTGGTCCTCAGGTTTACGGTACCTGCTGACATTTCACAAAGATTTTAACACAACTTCTCCAGAAGAGACCTTAAGGAATATCTAGGGTGATGACTGATAAACATTTTGAGGTCACAGAACTACAGTAATCTGAAAAAGTTATAAATCCTTTCCCCAGGAAAAAAAAAGGTACACACATGTAACTTCTTCGATAAATTTCCAACGATTCCCAGATCTCCAAAAGCTCATCAATGGGGTGTCACAGAGCCACAATGAAGACCTCTGACCTATTCCAACACCTCTATTTTACAGGTAAGGAAAACTGAGGCCAGAAAATTCTGCTTTGATTAAAAACTGCAAAGAAATCTATTTTTAAAACTTGTTTTCAGGGCCTTTTCCAAAAATATTTAAGAAGAAAAGTATATATTGGTTTTCTTTTTTTTTTTTTAAGCATATATTGGTTTTCTACTTTAAAAAGATATTTTCATTTTGAAAAAGGAGAACACTTTGAGGATCAGCAGCATTACTGAACTAGCCATGAACTTCCCAAGGTGAGCACTGTAAGGGGGTCCATGCCTGTTCTCACAGGGTGAATGGGAAATGTGCCTGAGCAGGAATGAGAAGATCTGGGGTCTGGTCCCAACAGGATGGAAAGTGAGTAACTCGTAACCCTGGGAGTCTCACTTTCCACATCTGTAAAAAGGGCAATAATAGGGTTGTATGTTGTGGGGGGTTGTGTGTGTGTGTGTGTTGTGTATAACTGTGCATTATGGGTTGTGAGTTGTATGGTGGATTGACAGTTGTATGTGTGGCTTATAGATTGTGTGTGTGTGTGTGTTGTAGGCCGTGTATGTGTGTGTTGGGTCATGTAGGTGGGTTGTGTGGGAGGGAGTTGTGGATTGTGTGGGGGGTTGTGTGTGTGTGTGTTGTGTATGACTGTGTATTATGGGTTGTGAGTTTACGGTGGATTGACGGTTGTATGTGTGTCTCATAGATTGTGTGTGTGTTGTAGGCCGTGTTATGTGTGTGTTGGGTCATGTAGATGGGTTGTGTGGGTGGGAGTTGTGGATTGTGTGGGGGGGTCGTGTGTGGTGTGTATAAGGGGTGGGCTGAACCAGACTGTGGATGTCACAGTAGATGCTGTTGGAGGCCCACTCATGTCCCTTCTTCAATGCAAGGCAGCTGGCCTCCAAATGCCAACACAGGCACCACTTTGCCTGAGCGCCTTCTCTGAGTCTAGGTCCCACTTTGGCCCTGCCATCAGCAGGACAGAAGTTTCAATGAATTCATGCTCCCCTCTGCCCCACCCCAGGGGCCCCCAATCAGTGACTGACAAGAGTTGGAGGATAAATACCCCAGCTCCCTCACCTCTGGAGACAGAAAACTCTGAAGTCATGTTCTATACCCTTCCCTGGAATTCCCCAGGAAGACCGCCCTCCAATTGCCCACCATCACTCCAGTTGATAGTTTATTTTAACCAATAAAACCAATAGTTTTATTGGTTGCTTTCCCTTCAGTGTTTCAATTCTATGCTTTATCTGGGTGTTTCCTGAGATCCTTCCCAAATGAATGACTGGATCTCACATCCATTATCTCATTGATCCACTTCCGGGCAAACCTAAGCTAAGAAAACCGTGTAAGCCATGCTGAACTTGACCCTGAGGGCAACAGGCAGCCAGGACGGTTACTAGTAGGGGCACCACACAGTCTGTTGTGTGTTTAAAAAATTAAATAAATGGGACATAAGGCAACCTTCTATGACCCACAATTCACACCCCAAGGAAGGTGCCTATATAGTCCATGCCCAAAGCCTCCCAATCAAGGAAGGGTATTTGCCAACTTGCCAGGCAGGGTGATCCCACCCTCCAGGGACATCTTGAGATTCCAGAGCATATAGGCAACTCATCTGAGCCTTCACAGCCCCATTCTCACTGGGATGCTTTCCAGTAACACCTTCAAAAGCATTCTGTCCAAACCAGTCAAGAACGGGACCCTCAACCAACTCAAAACCTGTTGGTCAGAGCTGTCATTTCTGGTGGACACTGTCACTTCCACTCAGCCTCCACTTGGGAAAGAAAGACTGAAGCCACATCCTGCCCTCGGACAGGAGCCAGGGCTGTTTTCTTTGAAAGTCGGGCAGCTGCTGGTGAACCTGCTTTTAAAAGTGGGATTCTAGGCTGTTAAGAGATTCTGGTCCTGCCGCACGGCTCTCCTGGGAAGCATCATCACTGTCACTCTCTAAGCATGATGGACAGCTTGGCCTTCCGGGCTGAGGCGCCTTTGAAATGTTCCCATGTCAGCTCGCCCTTCAATGTGAGTGAGAAAGGACAGAGCTGCAGCCTCAGGTCAGCTGGAGGAGGGGCCTCTAGCCTTACGAGATAGACAGAACCCACTCCTGTCGTGGTTAGACTGTCAGTCTCTCTGAGGAGCCTGCTTCCTGGAAATGCTGGGAGGCCTGGCAGCACCAAAATAGTAATAGACTATGACACTACACAGACTCAATGCCAACCCTGGATATTATTACTATTGATAAATATGTATTTTTGGAGAAATTACTTAACCATTCTGTGCCTTGGTTTCCTCCCTTATAAAAGGGGGCTAATAATACCTGTTTCATAGCATTGCTGGGAGGCTTAAACGAGACAATGTGTGTGAAAACCTCTAACAGGATGCCTAACACATACTGTTAAATATTCCTCTTCTTCCCCATTATAATAAATAACATTTGGGGATTGCTTACTACATGCCAGGCACTGTTGAAAGGAAACTATTAATGTTACCTCCTTTAGTTCTCAACGACCCTGTGAAGCAGGTCCTACAATTCATCCCACTGTATAGATTAGCAAGCTGAGTCACAGAGGCTACATAAGTTACCTAAGTTCTGACACTTGCAGGGGGTGGCAGCAGGGTTGGAAACCATCAGGTCTGACTCCAGAACCCAAGCTCTTCGCCCTTCCACTTTCTTCCCCACTTATAAGAAAGACAGGAAGCCCAATTTTCCCAGGAAGAAAGCTTACATATCATCAGGCATCGAATATGTTAATCACTTGTTTATGCTAAGTTTTCAAGGCATAAGGCTATAGTCATGTCATCAGTGGTATATTTTATAGCTCTGGCTTAAAAACCAAACAAACCAAAATAATGATGCTGTGCAGCAGTGGCTCACAAGGTGTGGTCCACGGACACTAAAATCTGAGCACCACTGCCATAGTAGAAGTGTGTATTTTCACTCTGCAGTAACTACAAAGCATGAAGGTGTTATTGTTTTTTTTCCATTTGGGATTGGTAGGAGATGGGGGTAGTAGACATGGCCATTGAGGACAAATTCATTCATTTGTTCATTCATTTACTCAAAAATCTATTTTTTGAGCACCGACTATGTGCTAGCTAATATGCAGGGAACGCAGCATTAGGTAAAAAGACAGATGTACAAGATTTTACCTACTTTTACAATCTAACAATCTAGTAGGGGAGGCAGTTGTGTACCACATAATTACACAATTATTAACTTGTGTTTGTAATAGGTACATTAAAGAGAAAGGGAAAGCATAAGGGGAGGGGAGGGCTCTGATCTAATCTGGGAGGACTGGGACAGCCTTTCCAAGAAAGTGACATTTGAGTCAAGACCCTGTCCAGTGAAGCAGGCAGGGAGGGGACGACCCAAAGGAGGACTGGGAGCAACTATCCCAGGTTGGGGAGCAGCCTGTACAAAAGCTCCGAGGGGGAAGGTCCTCCATGGGTTGGTCTTAGAGCCCCCACCAGAGCCCTTTGGACCAGTTTTTACATTAATTCCCTCCATTCAGGGTTCCCACGCTGTGTGATGGGGCAAGGTCAGAACCTGCACCCACGCACAAGGCCCCGTGTGACTCCAGCTTCTCTCAGGGGATTCTTTTCCCACCCACAGCCCCAGACAGAAGCCCAGCCTGCTTGCTGCAGCCCTAAGCCTGCAGGTGGAGAGTTCGAGTTCCCATTTCCCATGATGGGTGAGTTCTGCCTGAAGCCAGCAGCTCCACACACAGAGGAGACACCTGGGGCGGTCCAGATGCAGCTCCTGCCCACCACTCTAGCTTTTAGTTTCCTCTTTATTTCTGCTATGGAAGTTCTCCTTCCTTTTTTCCAAGCTCAGTTACATTTCTTTTTTCTTGTCATACTTGCCCAGAATTTCTCTGGAGTTAAAGAGAAACAGGAAGAGTAGACTTGCCACAGCAACTCAATCCATTATATTTATTTTTAAATCCCCACATCCACATTAGGTGTCATTGCCACACACTTCCAGAACATCTTCCCCATCTGAAACTGACCCACAGTGGATTATAATATCTACTTTAAGTACCTCCTACTAAACTACAAATTCCACACAGGCATGAGCTTTCTGGCTTGCTCCCCAATATTCCCAGTACCTAACACAGTCTGTGGCATATAACAGGCGCTCAATAAATATTTTTAAATGGATAAACGAGTTCATTGTTAACTTTTATACAACCCTAAAAGGCAGACCACATTGTTCCCCTTTTAAATATGAAGAAACTGAGGCTTGGAGTGTTAGGTAATTCACCAAAAGTCAATCATAAAGTAAGTTGCAAATCTTGGATTCAAAATCAAAGCTGCTACATCCCAAAGACCTCTTTTCTCCATGCATGGTATTGCCTCTTCAACAGCCCTGAAACTCCAGAAGGGCTAGGTTTGTAGGTGAGTGCAACTGGATGGAAAATAGGGCTGATTCTTTCTGCCCTGAGTCAGGACGGTGTTTGTGTGATTGGAAATGAAGGGTGTGAGCCCTGGGGCATGGAAGAGTCACTGGGTTGCTGACAGAATGGGGTGAATGCAGACATCCCTGCACTGTCGCAACCGACAGGAGATGTTCTCATCCTAGTAATAATAAAGTTTAATCCCTCATAAAGATAGCACCAGATCTGCCCTGTAATGTAAAGAGCAGCAGGATCTTCCACATGAAAAGTCAGCTCAGACTGGTGCACATGCCCTCAGGGTTGCTCCCTGGACATACCGCTCTGGAGCGCGCAAAGAGCGCAGCAGGGGGACTGACTGTCACCAAGAAAATCACAAGAGAGGCTGACAATTCTCCATGACTCTCGATACGAGAGACCCACCTTAGCTTTGTGAGACATTCAGAATTCTGAACCCTTAGCAGATTTAGTGAAACAGCGGTTATTACCTCATAAAAGTTGAATGAAGAAAAGCGGGGTATAGACTGTATTTCACGATGATTTCAACCTAGGTTAAAAGCTAAATAAAAAGATGTGCAATATGAAGGAGACAAGAACTAAAGGCAATACATGAAAAGTTGCTGGAGTAGGACTCAAAGTGGGTTTTTCCCCTCATTTTCTGTATTGTCCTAGCTTTCATTAATGAACCTAACTCTGCTGAATAAATGAAATTCTGTTTTAAAGGAAAATAAATGCTTACTGAGTGCCTGTTATCTGGCCATTTCGTTCCATTTTACATAACGCAAGGAAATGCATAATATTATCTTCATTTTACACATGAGGGCGTTAGCCTCTGACGGGCTTAGTAAATTGACCAAGCTGGATCTGGTAAGTGCAAAGCCAAAGTTTAAAAATAAATTTTGACCGACTCTAAAGTGGCAATTTCCAGTTTTGACTACATGTCAGAATCATATAGGAAGCATTTAAAAATCCTGATGTCCAGGCTACACCCCAAACCAAATAAATTTGAACCCTTGGACACAGGACCCAGGCACCAGAACTTTCTAAATGTCCCCATCAGTTACAACGTGCAGCCAAGACTGAGAACTCTTGCTCTAAAGCCTGTGTGCCCAACTACCGTGCTATGTTGCTTCTCAATAAATAGGGACCTCTGTCTCGAATAAATGAAAAATAAATATAAACCATTTTTTTAAACCTTCAATATCAACAAACACTGGCTGAGAACCCACTGAGCACCCTGTGGACTCCAGGGCCTTGTCCATGTGTCCATGTCAGCGTGTGGAAGAGAGCTAGCCATCCTGCAGAAGCAGGGCGCGCCCAACCGAGTGGGGAACAGAATAAGAATGCTGAGAAGAGACTCCTGAAGACTGGAGCCATTTCAACAGGTTTACTGGTTGACCAGATCCTGGAAAGAAGGGAAGAATTTAAGATAAGCAGCAAAGAGAGTCAGAGACTAACGGGAAAGTTTCAATGAACCAAGACCAGAGTGAATTCAAGTCAGCTGCACCTACCATACAAAAAGCCTAGCATGCAGTGCTGTTGGGCAGTGACAGAGGGTGAGCTGTTTATTTACACAACTAATAATTTGGCACAGAAGAGGAAACTGAGGTCCCCTGGGATGGCCAGATGAACAGATCTGAGACAGGTTCACAGGCAAGAGGTTGAAGCTAAGGCACACATGGATCAACTAGAGGTCAGAGCACCAAGCTGGTGAAGGACTGAGACTGAGCTAGCACAGAGTAATGACTCAGACTATTATATTAAGGTCCTCGCCACAGAGGAGTGATGGTTTGGGTTATCATCCCTCTCTCCTTCTTACTGTGGGCAGGGTATACTTCTCAGCCCCATTAATTTCAGGTTTGGCCATGTGACTTGCTTTGGCCAGTGGGATAGAAGCAGATGTTGATATAAGCAAAAGCCTGAAATGTACTTGTATGGTTGGGCTTGCCCTCTTGTGCTCCTGCTTCTCACCCTATAAAGAAACATATCTTGGGTAACTGCTGGTCCAGGGAGAATGAGAGACGTGGAATGGACCTGGCCCAACCCACAGTGTTGCAGGCAAGCCCAGTCCAGATCAGCCAAATTACAGCCAACCTGCAGGTGCATGGGCAGGAGGAAGATGCGGTATTAATAAGGGTTCTCCAGAGACACAGAACCAATACCAGGAGAGCCAGTGGTGCAAGTTCCAGTACAAGGCAGGAGAATACCGGTGTCCCAAGTCATGCAGTCATTCAGGCAAAGTTCCCTCTTGTTCAGCCTTTATGTTCTACTCAGGCCTTCAACTGAATAGAAGAGACCCACCCGCACTGGGGAGGGCAATCTGCTTTACTCAGTCTACTCATTTAAATGTTAATCTCATCCAGAAACACCCTCACAGATACACCCAGAATAGTGTTTGACTTAATATCTGGGCACCCCATCCATGGTCCAGTCAGGCTGATACATAAAATTAATCCTCACAGATGCTTGTTGTGGTATGCCACTGAACAACACTTGTTGTTACACAGAGTTACTGCAGCAAGAGCCAACTGAGACACATGATTGTCTCATTCCATCCTCTCCACAACTCAGAGACAGAAGCATTGTCATTGACTCCATTTTATAGGGGACAAAGCAGAGTTTTAGGGAGGCGAAATAACTTGCCTCAGAAGAGTAGGTGGAAGATCTAGGTTTCTAATCAAGGTCTCCCTTTAAAGACCATGCCTAAAACCACTACACTATGCCACCTCCTTGAATCTCCTTCTCAGGCCAAGAGAAGAGCCAAGGACTGGCCCAGCAGTGACACTTTTCCTGGGCTTTTATCAAGGTCTGAGTCACAGGTAGGGCAGGTGAAGTTTAAAAGCCAGAGAACAGATGTGATCAAGTGGTCACAGGGACATTGCTCTGGAAACTTCCCTCTCTGAAATGACAACATGAGCATAGGGGGTTATGTTTCAAATGGCCAAGACTTAAAGAGGGACTGGCATCTCCAAAGTTCTTACATGCTATTCTATCTTAACGGGAGTGCAACACCTCTGGAGAGAATGCTGCTGTAGGATCTCAGGAAAAATGAGCACCCTTTAGTACAGATACTCTCAACCTTAGCTCTGTTGACATACAGAGCTGATGATTCTTTGTTGAAAGGGACTGTCCTACGCACTGTAGGATGTCCAGAAGCATCCCTGGTCTCTATGCATTGAGTGCCAGTAGCAGCCCTTAGATGTGACAACCAAAAATATCCCCAGGTGTTGCCAAATGTTCCCTGGGGGGGCAAAATCGCCCCCAGTGGAGACCTGTAGCTTTAATATATTAAGTATTTCCTTGGAATTAGCAAAAAATGTCACTGAGAATGTCACTGACTCTTGAACCTGGCCTACACATCAGAATCATGTGAAGAGCTCTGACAAATGTATGCTCCCAGGCCTTGCTCTGACTCACTGAATCAGAACCTCTGGAGAAGAGGCCTGGCACTCTGTATTTTTGACAGACTTCCTGAGTGATTCTCTTCAGCCAGCCAAGCCTCACACCATAGACCATTACTTAGGAGCCATGGTCTTGGGCCAGAGTGACACAGCACTGGTCACCAGCTCCACATTTACTAATGTTGTAGAAAATTGTCATGTTTTCCAGCTGCCCAGCATTTTGGGGACAACAGCTTTCCTATGTTAGGGGCATTTCTACCTTATGAGTCCTTTCTCCCCAAGAGAGAAGCCAGAAGATTTGCTTGCCCAGTATCCTGAGAATCAGGTGTACTCAAGAGAAACATCAATTCAGAAGACAGTACTATGAGGAAGCAGGCATCTGGCAGAATCCATCTTTCCGGCAATGGTGGCATGGCAGCAGCTGGCTCTTGAGGCATCAGGGCAATGTTCAGACTCAGTAATGTGAGCATGGTGCCCATACCCATGAACAGCAAGAGTGTGGTCTTTAAAGACCAGCCCTGCACTGGAGCTCCTGGCAAGCTCAACCTCCGGCCCTTTGGTAGAGTCTGTGTGCACCCTCGTTGCTTTTTTTTTTTTTTTTTTGTGGTACGCGGGCCTCTCACTGCTGTGGCCTCTCCCGTTGCGGAGCATAGTCTCCGGACGTGCAGACTGAGCGGCCATGGCTCACGGGCCCAGCCGCTCCACCGCATGTGGGATCTTCCCGGACCAGGGCACGAACCCGTGTCCCCTGCATCGGCAGGTGGACTCTCAACCACTGCGCTACCAGGGAAGCCCCACCCTCGTTGCTTTTAAACAAATTCCTTTCTGCTTAAACTAGCTTGAATCAATCAAGAAAAGATAACTTAACCCCTCTGACCCTTTGACGGAAGAATGATTAGCAGTATTAGGAATATAACATAGATGTCTGGAGCTTGGAGGTTGAGATTGGACTGCCTGGGTTCAAATCCCAGCTCTGTCACTTACACTGCTGCTTTAGGCAAGTTACGTCAGCCTTCTGAGCCTCAGTTTCCACTAAGTACCATGAGGATAGTACATACTTCACCTAGTGTTTTGAAGATCAAATGGGAGAGTTTAAACGGTGCTTTTCACATATAAAACACTTCAACATTAGCTTTGTTATTGTGGAGTGTTGTGTCAAACAATAATCAGTATAGAGGTCGAAAAGAACAAATAGCTTTATTTGGGGTCTTAAGAACTGCAA
Source organism: Grampus griseus (assembly GCF_964374135.1). Classification (NCBI taxonomy): domain Eukaryota; kingdom Metazoa; phylum Chordata; class Mammalia; order Artiodactyla; family Delphinidae; genus Grampus; species Grampus griseus. Next base: position 25,872,503 of record NC_139008.1, read on the forward strand.
TTCAGAAGAAACAGATTTGGGTAAAACTGAGCGAGTGTTCCAGGAAAAAGAGGGCAAAACCCACAGAACTTCAAGGGTTATGACTGACCCTGACACAAGAAAGGAAATATTTGTCCTTAAGGGATAGGCTGTCATGAGTTATTTAGGGTAAGGGTCCCACAAGTAGATGGGCTGTCACGAGTTATTTTAAGGCAAGGGTCCGATAAGTATCTTGAGTTTCTGGCAGATGTTCTGGATGCCTGCGTTAAGACAATAAGTGGTCAAAAGGTCAGATTCCATCTGGGCTGAGGCGTGCCTAAGTCCACTTCCTCAATAGCCTCCCAGTTCCATCTAAGCTCTCTTAGCAATACCAACTCCATTTTGATTTCCCTTTCACAGTCGGTTCTGAAAGCTTTTCACCTTCCCTAAGACTCCAGGGGACCTAGTCTCCTCCATGTTTTACAGAGGTCAAGCCATTCCCACCACCATCCCTTTGCCCTTGCGAGGCTCCTGCCTGGAATAATGTTCCTTTTTACTTCCACCTATCCAAATCTTTCAAAACCTAGCTTATCTCCCTCCTTCACAAAAGCCATGCTACTGTTTCCCTACTCTGAACCTCTGTAGCAGCTGGCAATCCCTACTGCAAAAATTTAACACTTAATTTAGCATTGCTGTGATAATCTCAGTATTTCATCCTGGGTATGTCCTGTCTCAACAGCTAGACTATAGACTTGGTCTATAGTCTATCTTGGTCAACCAAGTATATATCTTGGGCACTTAGGAGGAAAGAAAAGAAAAATATATCATATTGAACTGAGCAATTCAACAGATGCTAAAATGTCTCAGGTCACAGGAGCAGAGGAAGGTCAGCAATGAAACCAGGAGTGGGTCTCCAAGCAGCCTTCAATCCCACACAGCAGAAGGACTAGGAGGCTGTTTGGTAATTTGCATACAGATGACATTCTACAAAATGCAGGTGTCTGCCTTTTTACCACAGAGGCCAATTAAATGCTTTACATTTCAAAAGCAGATTCTTTAAGAAATGCCTGTGAGAACAATTAAGAACACAACACAAAGTAAATGAAACTGGAAGTTATCAAAAGCTACTGAAAGAAGTTGAGGAAAAAGGCCAAATGGGAGGAAACAGAGTCCAGTGGATCAGATTATGAGCTTTGGAAGCCAACAGTCACAGGTCCCAGTCCCAGCAGAGCTTCTCACTGGCCAGCTGTAAAATGGAGGTAATAATAGTACTCGCCTTACAGGGTAGTTGTTAAGATTAATGGATTAATATATGTAAAGTAATTAAAACAGTGCCTAGTACTTAGGTGCTCAATGACTGTCAGTTACTATGATTATAATGATTATTAATACAGTATTACATATGCTCCAAAATAGCAGGGACCTTTTCTGCCTTGTTTTCTCAGCACCCCAGCACTTCTGGGCACACAGGAGGAAATTCAATAAATGTTTGTTGAATGAGAGAATTAAATGGCAAGCTTTGCTGGTGATAAATTATGATCCTGAGCAGCCTGCAGACCTGCTGCCCAGGTGCCTTCAGCTGTTCCTTCCTTCCCACAGCCAAGTCTCAGGAACCCTCTTGTAAGTTTCAGCCCTGGTTTGATAGCCGCAGGACCCCCTCCAGGCTGATCCCCTCAGTCTCTCCTGGTCCGGCTCTCCATCCCATCCCCTCCACAACAGAGCCACTTCTTGTATCTTGCCCAGCCCCCGTGGACCTGCACATTCTAAGCTGAGACCCTGGAATCTTACAGACCTGAGTTTAAATCCTGACATTCAGTCTTTGGGTCATTTGCTTCATTTCCCTAACCTCAGTTTCCTGACCTGAAAAGTGAAATAACAATACCTGCTTATGGATGTAAATTACTGCTACTGTGCGCAGCACAGCATCTGCACATAAAAGCGGGGGGGGGGGGGGGGGGGGGCACTGTTCATTCCTTCCTGTCCTGCAACTTCCACAATCGGGTAGAATCACTAGAGCCCCATAAAAACAGCAGATGAGCCATTTGGCCAGCAAGAGCCTGGTGACTGAAATCATGAGCATCAAGTCTATTTCTCCAAAAGAGAGCAGAAGTTTGTAATAAAACTAGTTGTAGTAGAATGCTAGGAAAAGCTGTTTGCTGCAGCCTTAACAGGCAAGATATAAAGAGCACATCCTCAGAGGCCAGGGGACAGGTTTATTAATAGGATTAAAGTCAGGGGGAGCTGCTGGAGAGTCAGGGTGGCTTATCAGCATGAAATAGTGTATACTCACAGATAAGATCACCCACAGAGTAGCCAAGAGGCCACTTCAGAAATAAAAAATTATAATGGGCTACTGGGATAGGAAATGCCAATGGTCCCCCAAGCACTGGTCCATGATCTTTTCTGTAAGGATGGTGATATCAGAATCACCAGGAGAGGTTTTTCAAGCACAGAATTCAGACCCATCCCTAGAGTTTCTAGTCCAGTGACAGTAAGTGGTCCCTGGGAAGCTGTTAGCAATTTTTAAAAGAATCACAGGTTATGATGCTGAAGAGACAGCCAACTTTTGGATTGTTTGAATTACAGGCACCTAGATTTATCCATCTGTTTATCTAACAAATATCCATTACATGTTTTGGTAAGAAAGAAATAAGAAGAAAAGATGGCCACCTTCCTAATTGAGCTTACAGTTGACTACTGGAGATGTTAATCAAAGAGCCTAACAATCGGGCTTCCCTGGTGGTGCAGCGGTTGAGAGTCTTCCTGCCGATGCAGGGGACACGGATTCGTGTCCCGGTCCGGGAAGATCCCACATGCCGCGGAGCAGCTGGGCCCGTGAGCCATGGCCACTGAGCCTGCGCGTCTGGAGCCTGTGCTCCGCAACGGGAGAGGCCACAACAGTGAGAGGCCCGCGTACTGAAAAAAAAAAGAGCCTAACAATCAATCAACCGTTCATTCATTCAAAAATGAAGTGCCCACTATGTGTCAGGCTCTGTGCTTGGGATTTTGATTGGGCCCCAAAAATGGGAAGCAACAAGAGACTTGGGAGAAAGTCATATTTTAGATTTTAACCTATCCAAGGGAGGAGGCATCACTTTTTCCTTTTTTTCTCTTTTCAGAATTATGGCCCATATTATTCCCTGAGATGGGAGACGAATGTTTCCTAAAGTTCAGAGAAAAGATTATGTTTGCAAGATCACAGTCTGCAGGCTTGGGGAAGAGGTTTGCACAACTGAAATACTGACAACATGTTCTCAAATTATACAAATGAGTTAGAAAAGAGTAAGGAGAGTAAAAGGGAAAAATAGCAGTAATCATATCTAACATATTAAGCACTTACTATATGCCAGGCACTGATCTCAGTGCCAAACAAACAAAAATATATATACATAGCTCTTTCATTGCTACTGGATGGAGCAGCAAATGCAGTAGTCCTTGGCAAGGGTAATTTCACAGTGGCCTCAGTGGCCTTAAAAAGCATTCCTGCTGTTTGATCATGTTCTTTCTTTACAGAGAGTGCATCCTTTGGCTTCATGCACATATCACTAAGGCTTCATGCACAAAGATGTGCAGCACTGGCTTCTGATGGCATAAACCTGGAAACAAAATGCCTGAAAGTAAGGGTTTGCTTAACTTATCTCATGTACATCCACATAACCAAAGAATGAGACACCTTTCTTTGTACGGATACCCTTTCCAAGATTAACCATGAAGTGAAAAAATGCAAGGTACAGAAGGATGTGTAGTATCTTTGAAATGTTATGTCATAAGCATACATTAACTTTGCAAAAGCAATTTAAAGCAATATATCAAATTATTAATTGAGTGTAATCCAATAATCTATGCAGGGACAAGAAAAATTGGGAAAGAAGTTTGGGAAAATGTTAGCTGGTTTTGTTTGTGTAGATCACTGGATTTTTTTCTCCCATTTTTCTATATTTCTAAATTTAGATGTGTGGTAAAATTTTAGTAAGAGAAATCATGAGTCCAGGCTAGGGATTTGCTTAGATTTTTAAAACCTTACAACACGTATAAGGGATCCATGATCAAGAAGCAAACACCAAAGAATGGCAGAAAAGGTCGAAGATATGGTTAGAAAGGCATAAATCTTAGAATAACTTGCCAAAAAACAAAATGCCAAGCGCCTCTCAAAATTGAGTTTTAAAGCATTGTTCAGTGGTTGTTCTCTGGGTTTTTTGTTGTTTTTTTTTTAAGTGTACTGGTTAGGACTTTTCTGTTGCAATTGACAGGAAACCCAACTCAAACTGGATTAAGCAAAAGAGGAGATTATTGGCTTATAGAATTGAAAAGCCCAGGGTAAGGGTTTATTCAGGAATAGCTTGCTTCTAAGGCTCACCCACAGAAAGGCTTGCTTTCTCTCTTGGTGCAGCCCTCCACTGTGTGTCTTCAGAAAAATCAGACCCAGGTAGTGGTTCCTGAAAGCCTAGGCTCACTTCACTGTTATTACTAGCAGTTCTAGAAGAAAAGAGCCTCTGCCTCATCTTCCCACAGACGCAAAAGCATCTAATTCACACCAATTGGGTCACATGCTCATCTCTGAACCAATCACTGGGGTCAAGATGTTGCAATGTTCTGATCGGCCAGCCTGGGACACACAGCAAAACCTGGAGTCCAGGGTGGTTTCAACAACATCTGAAGCATGTTGTTCCAGAAGGAAAGCAGGTACCAGAAGAAGAGACTGGGCAGCAAAACAACAGCTGTCACCTCAGATAAAAGAGAAAATTGCAAATTCATACATGACCATCTCTTCAATTAAAAAAAAAAAATTAAGAGCAAAAATGAAGGAACATGTACTGTTAAGAATAACTTGAAATCTGACATAAATAAGCAGCTGGTAAGAGAACATTGCTTTAAATGAGTTCAAAGGTGGGAGGAGCAAAGTGTCACAATTCATGGCTCTGTCCATGGAGCTGCCATTAAAGACCTGGGCTTTGACACCTTTGGGAGAAACCAAAAAATTAGAGAGACCACAAAGGAAACAGGGATGAGTTGGAAATTGATAATCCAAGAACTAGACTCAGCCACTGATTTCTGAAGAAATGATTGAACAGATTGTAAAACAGCAGATTTAAAAGGGTTTAGAGAAGAGTTGATCAATAGGACCCACCATAAGTTCACCAAGAATATGTTCACCAAATGCACTGCACAGGATTACCAGGTTGGAACCTCTCGAGAAGACCATTTTAAAAATAGCACATGTCCTTTTCAGAAAAGCATTTGAGAACTTGAAAGCAATATCTCATGATAAACCTTTGGAAACGTAGGAGATGTGGGTGTGACTTAGTAGCCGACTGGCTATCTATACCAACAAATACCATCATCATCATCATAAGAATGGCTATCTGGGCTTCCCTGGTGGCGCAGTGGTTGAAAGTCCGCCTGCCAATGCAGGGGACATGGGTTCATGCCCCGGTCTGGGAAGATCCCACATGCCGCGGAGCGGCTGGGCCCGTGAGCCATGGCCGCTGAGCCTGTGCATCCAGAGCCCGTGCTCCGCAATGTGAGAGGCCACAACAGTGAGAGGCCCGCGTACTGCAAAAAAAAAAAAAAAAAAAAAAGTCATGAAGAACCTAGGGGTAAGACAGGAATAAAGACACAGACCTACTAGAGAATGGACTTGAGGATATAGGGAGGGAGAAGGGTAAGCTGTGACAAAGCGAGAGAGAGGCATGGACATATATACACTACCAAACGTAAGGTAGATAGCTAGTGGGAAGCAGCCGCATAGCACAGGGAGAACAGCTCGGTGCTTTGTGATCGCCTGGAGGGGTGGGATAGGGAGGGTGGGAGGGAGGGAGACGCAAGAGGGAAGAGATATGGGAACATATGTATATATATAACTGATTCATTTTGTTGTAAAGCAGAAACTAACACACCATTGTAAAGCAATTATACTCCAATAAAGATGTTAAAAAAAATGGCTATCGAGTGTTTTTCACTCTGTGCCAAGAATCAGGCTGTATCGAAACACCCTCTCACTAAACCCCCGAAGCAATACAGGAAATAGGTATTTATTAGTCCCCTTTTACAGATGAGAATGCTCAGTCTCAAGAGGCAAAATAACTTTTCAAACTAGCAAATGATAGCGCTGGCATTCTGACCCAAATTTGACCAATTGCAAAATTTTTCCTAATTACACTATTCTATATACAGAGAGTGTTCATAATTGGTAGCTGCTCTCATGAACGGTTAGCATTATCCCAAACAAAACACTGCCCTTTAAGTGTGAAAATGTGCCTCATTCACTCCTTTTCCATAGGACCTAGACATTTAAAGGTGTACCAAGAAAGGACAGCACCCCTTCAGGGCAGGAGGATAAGGTCTGCGGTTTGGGAGTGACAAAATGCTTGGCCAAAGGTGGTTGTACCAGTGTCTGACATTTTTCTTTCTAAAAAACCCACTCGTTCTGTTCTTCCTTCTTCTTCCTCATCTTCAACCTCTCCTTCTTCAATTATCTTAGCAATTCAACATTTTATTTCTTTATCTTATTTGATGTTTTAGCTACCAAAGTACTGTGCACTTACCCTCCAAATATCAAGCAACAGATAAATGCACAGTAAAAAATGAGTGCTCCCACTCCCTAGAAAACTTCTGGTGACAGTTTGGTACATAATCTTCCACAATATTTACTGTGTACATATAAGTAACTCGTTTAATTTAATATAATCTTGCATATTTATACAGAAGTGGTGAAATATCCACCAGAGTGGCCGGCAGCCTTGCCTGGTCTCTGGAGCATGCATGTGGCCTTTCGGTGGACACCTCTCAGAAACCCTGTTTACTGCTCCTTTCATTCATTCCTCTACCAGTCAACAAATGTTTAAGTGCCTGCTATGTGCCAGCTGCCGCGTGAGGTGCTCAGAATACAGCTGTGAACCAAATAGACTCAGTGCCAATCCTGGAGACGAAATCTGGGCTACATGAATGGTGGGTCTAACTCAGTTCAAGAAATGCATTCACCAAGTACCTTCTCCACATCAGCCCTTGTAAAGGGTGCAGGATCTCACAGGTAAATCAGACACAACCCCTGCCCTGAAGTGCTCACAAAATAGTAGAGGAAGTACATGAGAAAATGAGATATATTCTTTTTATTTTTAATTATTTTCATTATATTATTATTATTAACTAACTTTATTGAGCACTTACTATGTGTCAGGCACTACACTAAGCACTTTACATGCACTAACTCACCCAATCCTCACAAGGACCCTTTGGGGTAGGTATGATGACTATTCCCATTTCACATGTGTGAACTCTGAAGCTCGGAGAGGATCAAGTGACTTACTTGAGGTCTCATAACTGGTGAGTGACTGGGCTGTGACTCAAGCCCAGATCTATCTGTCTCCAAGACTCCTTTTCTTTGACCCACCAGCTATTCCATTCCACAATGTTTTCTTTTGCTCCCTCATCAGCAGATCCCTACAGACCCCACATGACTCTGCCTCAATCAATTTGTGCCTGAGTCTCCAAACTTTAGGGAAAAGCCTTGCTTGAACTCTACTGATAGCTACATTGACTGAAAATTGTGCCATGTACAACAAAGAATATCTGTTCCCAGGGCACCCAGCGATACAGAAGTAGGTCTGTTACCAGTTCTGTATTCCACATTCCACTCGGAAGGTTAACGTTCCAGGTCTCAATCCTCCTGAGCTTAAAACCAGGGGCATCAAAGTAATGAGGGGCGCGAGCATTCCATGAGGTTTGGACTAATGACCACTGAGCTGTGGTTCAGTACTGAGACCCCGTCATTTTGAGTTCAGCATGGTGAGAAAACCTGACAGGAACCTGGGCAAAAGAAGTCTTGATCATTTCATGAAAAAGGCTAACTGGCCAACATCCCACTAACATTTATTTTTAGACCAACCTAAGCCATAATTCTATCTATTATCTTACCCCCATCACCTTCCTGACCCTGCCCTGCACCCAATCACTGTCAGCCAGCTCTGGGATGCAAACATTCTGTGAATGTCTCCCTGTCCTCTAGATTTCCCTGAACACTGTGCCTTGACTGCAGATGTGTCATTATTTCCATAAAAAGGTGTTTCTGCTGACTGAGTTGACTGTAGGGCTGTTCCGTCAGGATCCCTCCTTCACTGTGCCATCCCCTCCTCAAGCTCCTATTCTCCAATCAGACCCTTCAATCCATCTCAAACAGTGTTCTACTGAGCTTCTATCTTGGCTGGGGATAGGAAGATGAATGAGGCCCAGGACTTAGAAGATCCATGGCACCCACAGTCAGAAAAAAAGGGTGGAAAACTTACACCAAAATAAAAAGAGTAATGTGTTTCCTATGCAGTAATATGAGGAAAAACAAGATACAGAGGAAGGGGTTATTTATTCTCTCTGGAGAGCATAGGAGAGGACAAAAAGAAGTTTTCGTAGATGAGGGTTTTAAAGGATGAATAGGAGTTTTCCAGGAAGAAAAAGAGGAAACAAAGATAGGAAATTGTGCAAGGGCATGTTTGGTGGGTGGAGGGGTGGGAAGAATAAAAAAGGGTTGCACAGGGCTTCCCTGGTGGCGCAGTGGTTGAGAGTCCACCTGCCGATGCAGGGGACACGGGCTTGTGCCCCGGTCCGGGAAAATCCCACATGCCGCGGAGCGGCTGGGCCCGTGAGCCATGGCCGCTAACCCTGCGCGTCTGGAGCCTGTGCTCCGCAATGGGAGAGGCCACAGCAGCGAGAGGCCCGCGTACCGCAAAAAAAAAAAAAAAAAAAAAATGCGTTGCACAGAAGATAGTAAACCTATAGTGTCCAACAAGGGCAAGCAGAGGGGTAGGAGATGAGCAGCGGGGATTGTGATGCCCCCTCCCCCCCTCACCACCTGGCTTGCTTAGTTCTGTAAATTTTTTTAGATTTGGAAATAATTTTACACTAACAGGAAAACTGTAAGATTTGTATAAAGAACTCTCATATAACCTTTCACCTAGTTCCCCCAAAATAGTCAACATTTTACCACACTAGCTCTATCATCTTCTCTCTGTGTACACATATTTGTATTTTTTCTGAACTATTAGACAGTGAGTTGCAGATACAATATTCCTTTACCCCTAAACACTTCAGCGTGTACTTCCTAAGACCAAAGTCATATAATTACTACATAAAGTCAGGAAATTTATGTTGACTTAATACTATTACCCAATGCACAGACTTTGTTCATATATTACCAATTTTCCCAATAATTTTCTTTATAACAAAAAAAATTGACCACCCTATTTTAAATTGGAACCCCACCACTCCCAACATGCCCTGGCCCTGTTTTATTTTTCTTCCAAGCATTTACCACAATATAACATATAATTTTAAAAAATTTCTTTGTCTCTCCCTTCCTATCAGCCCGCTAGAATGTAAATCCTATAAAGTCAAGATTTTTGTCTACTTTGTCCACTGCCATGTCCCCAACACCCAGAATAGTGCCTGACATGTTCCATAAATATCCTTTGAATGACTAAATGGCCAAGCCTGGAGGTATCTCTTCCCAACCTCCTATTCCTTTTTTTAAACAACAACAAAAAAACCCCAATGGATATTCATGTCAGGAACACTGAGCTCCATGTTACTGTTTTCCCTCTTTGAAAATTCTTGTTTTGGGGTTCTTTTGTTCCCCTGTAGGTATACAGTGTATATTGCAAGGGAGAGGGCTAGCCCAAAACAATTAGGACTTCTTCTAAGCCTAGTCCAAGTCAACTGAATACCCTTTGGGCCATCTGCATTGATGCAAAAGTCCTTGATGTGCAACGGTACCTATCCCTCTGCAAACAGAGTTAGCATCTTTAGATCTAATTGAAAGATTAAAAGAAAATCCCCAACCGGGAGGTCAATTTATAGATTCAACAGTTAAATCAAGTCATATCCTTAAGCACAAGGGACACGAACCTTGCATTAAATCAAAGACTTAATCTAAGTTAAGCCACCCTGCCTGGGAACATGAGCTGAAGACATGTAATTAACACCAGCCAGTCAGCACCAGCTGCTCCAGCTGACAGTCCAATGCCTAGACAACCTTGTTACAATTTCCAGGAGGCTCGGGATGCTCACCTTCAAGTTGCAGAGATGGTGGGCTTGGCCTCTTTCTGTCTGACCTCATCTCCTAAGATTCACCTCTGGGCTCATGACACTGCAGCCCCACAGGCCTCTTCGTGCTTCTCAGACATGTCAAAGATGCCTCAAGGTCATGTGTACCTGCTCTCCAACCAAATTCCCTTTGGACTTTTCTCAAATGTCAGCTTCTCAGTGAGAACTTCTCTCTGGCCCTATTTAATTCTGTAAGCCCCTCTCCTCCCTGTCACGTGCTATGCCCCTGCCCTCTTTAACCTTTCCCATAGCACATACCACCGGACATACTGCAAATTTTACGAAATCACTTACTCTCTTCCCCACAGCAGTATTCACGACCTAGGAAGGCAGGGGGTTTGCTTTCTCATTCAATGCTGCCTCCCCAATCACCTAGAACAGTGTCTGGTATATATTACACACTCAATATCTAATTGTTTAATTAATTAACTGGTTAGTTGTTTGATTAAGTGACTAGTTAATTAAATCCACTCCTGTGGCTAGCCCAATGTGGCCACCGGGCTGATAAACTCTATCAAAGCCTGTGCTGGGTACTTGGGTTACCAAGTCAAATAAGATCCACCTAGAAAAACCCTAAGCCCAGATGTCTCCAATATCCCACCTGAGTCACTGACGCAGATTGGTGCCCTTAGGATAAAGTTCAAATGCACTGCTTCTAGAGTTCTTATCTCCTGGACACCTACCCTCCACCACCCCCCAACAGTTCCTCTCCCCTCCAGTGACCCAAAACTTCTTTCAGCTCCCCGGAGTCACCAAGTTCTTCTCACCTGCAACACCTCTCTTCCTAGAACAGTCCTCTCCATCATCCCCTACTCTTGAAGCCTGGCCAGCTCCTACTCACCAGGTGATCTCCTGTCACAGCACCCTTCACACTCTATGGAAGCTGTCTTCTTGCAGGTCAATCAATCCCACTAAACTGTGGGTTCAGTGACACCAGAGCCCTTTCCTTCTTCTTCACCACTGTACCCCAGCATCTAGGGCATTGCCAGACCCCTAGTTGAATATTTGCTAATTTGGACAAGAGTTATCATCCCATTTCACAGATGGAGGTCAAGTATAGTATAATGATAAGACCATGGCTTTGACACAGCTCTGAATTCAAATCCCAGCTTTTCCACTTAATAGCTGTGTGACCTTAAGAAAGTTTCTTAAGCTCTCTGAAATTTTTTCTCATCTATAAAATGATGAACACAGTAAATTTTTGATCTATTCAATACTGTTCTCAGAACTGGGAAGATGGCAATAAACAATAGGGTGGTTCGTAGTGATACCTGAGCCAAGTCCTAAGTGATAAGAAGGAGGTGGCTACCTAGAGCACAAAAGGAAGAACATCTGGGACAGAAGGAACATCATGCACGGCAGTGTTGAGGCAGGAAGAACCTTGTAGTGTTCAGGGAAGAGAAAAGAAGACTAGTGGTGTGTCTGATATTCTTAACAGCAAGCCTCCCATACTCTTATGATGCACAGAGCCATTTTCCTGGCCCTATTTCAAGCTCCTTGACCAATCTGCTCAGCTTCAGACTCCAAGATCCATCTCAGCTCCAATAAAGGGCACTGCATCTCCAACCACAGCCTTTTCATTTATCCTCAGCCACAACTGGAATGTCTCTCTGGTTGGCCACCATGGGTATTTCCCACCAACCTGGGCTTCTCAGTCCCCTGTTGTCCCCTTGGGTGTCACTGTAAACCAGGTTTACCTGACTCTCAAGATGAAAATCTCTAAGACAAAAATCTGTGGGTAATGGGGAGATAAGCAAAATGTGAGAGACTGCAACTCCAGATCTTGATGCCACTTGGAGCTAGTTAGGTCTGAAAATATAACAATTCTACATCCCAGTCACCCAAATTCCTATCCTCCTCTAACTCCACCATTCCTAAATGCCCGTACTACTGGATATTTTATCTTTAATTAGTGTCTGCTTCACTCTGGTCCCTTTATAGCACTGATTCTCAACTGGGTGTAGTTTTGCCCCCCAAAGGACATTTGGCAACATCTAGAGACATTTTCGGTTGTCACAACTAGGGGCAGGATGCCACTGGCATCTAGTAGGCAGAGGCCCAGTATGGTGTTAAACATTCTAGGATGCACAGGCAGCCCCCTCCACCCCTGGCAACAAATTATCCTTCCCAAAAATTCAACAGTGCTTGAGAAACCCTGCTTTAAGGGAACTCGCTTTACCCACATAAACATTAAACATACAAAAAGAGATGTTAAAATGTATTTGTATGCAGAGAAATACAAATTAAAATATTAATGAGATACTTCAGACTTAGTATGCTGACACTTCAAAAAGGACAAGAATTGGGGCTTCCCTGGTGGCGCAGTGGTTGAGAGTCCGCCTGCCGATGCAGGGGACACGGATTCGTGCCCTGGTCCGGGAAGAGCCCACATGCCGCGGAGCGGCTGGGCCCGTGAGCCATGGCCGCTGAGCCTGCGCGTCTGGAGCCTGTGCTCCGGCAACGGGAGAGGCCACAACAGTGAGAGGCCCGCGTACCGCAAAAAAAAAAAAAAAAAAAAGGACAAGAATTGGCAGGAATGTGGGGATGTAGGAATCCTCATCACAGCTGAGGGGATTGGACACTGGTATGACCCAAGCAACCTGTTACTTTTTAGTCAAAGTAAGATTCACAGACTCAATGACCAGCAGTTCTACAAGAAATTCTTACAAGGCCCCTTAGAAGGACACATATGAAGGTGATCACTGCAATGTTAGTTGCTGTTTCAGGAAGTTGGAGGCCACAGGGTGTCCATTACTAGAGAGGCAGACAAGTAAAAGCAGATGAGTAAACACCATGGAGTACTGGAAGTGACTTTTTTTTTTTTGGCTGAGTTGGGTCTTCATTGCTGTGCTCAGGCTTTCTCTAGCTGGGGAGAGCAGCAGGATACTCTTTTTTTTTTTTTTTTGCGGTACGCAGGCCTCTCACTGTTGTGGCCTCTTCCGCTGCGGAGCACAGGTTCCAGACGTGCAGGCCCAGCGGCCATGGCTCACGGGCCCAGCCACTCTGCGGCATGTGGGATCCTCCCGGACCGGGGCACGAACCCGTGTCCCCTGCATCGGCAGGCGGACTCTCAACCACTGCGCCACCAGGGAAGCCCCAGCAGGATACTCTTCGTTGCGGGGTGCAGGCTTCTTATTGCAGTGGTTTCTCTTGTTGCAGAGCACAGGCCGTAGGCCCGCGGGCTTCAGTAGTTGTGGCTCTTGGGCTCTAGAGCACAGGCTCAGTAGTTGTGGCGCACGGGCTTAGTTGCTCCGAGGCATGTGGGATCTTCCTGGACCAGGGCTCGAACCCATGTCCCCTGCATTGGCAGGCAGATTCTTAACCACTGGGCCACCAGGGAAGCCCAGAAGTGACACTTTAGATGTACACAAAGCAGTAAAGATAAACCTTACAACTACAATGAGAGGGAGGAGGAGGAATAAGAAACCTCATGAGGTCATTAGTAAAATTCCACATACATCAACCTCTTTTAAGTGCACACATTAGGAGCGTACACTGATACAAGTACTTTGGAAAACTGTTTGGTTTAGTATTTACTAAAGCCAAATATAAATACTATGACCCAGCAATTCTACTTCTGGAAGTATACTCAAGAGAAATGAGCACTTGTGTCCACCGAAAGACAGGTACAAATATATGCAGAGAATTTTAATTCATAATAGCCCCAAACTGAAAACAATTAGTTGTTAATAAATTAATTAAGGTATCCCCATATGATGGTATACTATACGGCAATGAAAATGGACAAAGTACAACTATATGAAACATGGATGAACCTCATAGACATAAGGTTTAGCAAAGAAGCCAGACACAAAAGAGTACAGTGTATGATTCCTTTAATGAAGTTCAAAATCAGGCAAAACTAATCAATATTGTTCGAGGTCATTACAGCAGTTCCCTCTGGAGGGAATTTAAGTGTTCACAAGGGAGACCTGCAGTGCTAAATCTAGGTGGTGATCATGTGGGCATCTATACATATGCAAAGAAAATCAAGCTAGGCATGTAAGATTTGTGCTCTTTATGTTAATTATACCTTAACTAAAAATAAAACTTAGAGGGGGCACTTTCAGAAGATACAGATCCAACTGACAGTACAAAGTACTGGCAAACATAAGAGCAACTGGGAATTCTCATGTATTACTGAGGGGAGTACAAGATGGCACAGCCACTCTGTAAAACAGTGCAGCAGTTTCTTGTGAAGTTAAACATACACTTACAGTATGGCCCAGCGACCCCACTCCTGAGTATGCTGAAGAAATGAAAACCTAGGTTCATACGAAAACCCGTTCACAGATGCGCAAATGTTTATAGCAACTCCATTTATAATGACCAAAAACTGGAGACAATCCAAATGTCCTTCAGTGGGTGAACGGATAAAGGGACATCCATACCATGGAATACTGTTCAGCAATGAAAAGAAACAAACCACTGATATAGGCAACAACCTGGATGAATCTCGAAGGCACTATCCTAAGCAATAGAAGCTTACATTACATGCTGGATGATCCCCTATGTATGACTTTCTTGGCAACACAAGATTATAGTGATGGAGACAGATCACTGGTTGCCAGGGGTTACGGGTGGGGCGAAAGTAGGACTGTAAAGGAATAATATCCTGATTGTGGAGGCAGTAGTTACATAAATCTATGCGTGTGTTCAAATTCACAGAACTATACACCAAAAAGGGGAGGGGGCACCTGTACTGTATAATTTAAAATATAAAATATATAAGATATTGATTCAGAGCCCTATTACACAATTAATATAAAGCTATGTTAGAAATAAGACAAACAATTTCTGGGTATTTAATGTACAACATGGTGATTATAGTTAATAATACTGTATTATATACTTGAAAGTTGCTAATAGAGTAGATCATAAATGTTCTCACAACAAAAAAGAAATGGTAATTATGTGAAATGATGGAGGTGTTGGCTAATGCTATGGTGGGAATCATTTTGGAATATGTAAGTATCAAATCAATGTGTGGTATGCCTTAAATTTACACAATGTTATATCTCAATTATATCTCAATAAAGCCGGACAAAACATAAATACACACACACACACACACACACACACAAAATACACATGCTGCAAGAACATAAACAAAATGTACGTTAAGCACAAAACGGTAGCCTCTTAAGAGTAGTGAATATAAATGAATGCAAGTGAAGTGTGGGGATAAAAGGAAATGAGCCTGCAGACAAATAAATAAAATAAGAGACATAGTCAGTGATGCACTAAAAGACTAGCAGTTAGGACTGAGGCAATTGTACTCTCGGCTGTGGTTTATTACAGGGATCAGCAAGGGGGGAAATCTGTATCAGGCGAGGTCTGGAGGAATCTGTGCACAAGCTCCCAACATCTCCCCATTTCTCCCCGTCCCCCAGGGATCACACTGAACATACTCCTCCCTCTGGCAAAATTCAGCAACATGTGTGTAGTGTTTCTGCCTGGGGAAGTCCACTTAAGACTCAAAGTTCAGGGGGCTGACTGGGGGCTGATCACATACGGAAATTCCAGACTCCTAAAAGGGAAGCAGGGATTCGGTGCCCCAGGTGGGCAAAACAGCCTTATTACTGAAAATAGGGAACAATCCAAAAGCCAAGCTCCCTGATGCCAGTCAAGGGTCAAACCCCAAAGCACACCCTTCTAAAGAGACAACCTCAGGTCCACTACGTGAGCTCCTCCTTGCACTGGAGCTTTGCACAGGCCAGTGTCGATGTGTCCTGAGCCTGTAGTCCAAAAGAAAAAAATCAAATCAAATCAACACTGTATGAGTCAAACAGAACAATGGTTTGACCAGATATAGCCATGGACATTCTCTTGTGACTCTTCTCTCAGGGCTGCAACCACAGGGAAAAGGAACCCCGTGAATATTCCCATCTCAGCTCATGAGGCAGATTAGAGCCACCGGTGACAGGGAGACAGAGTGAATGTCCCTCCCCTTTCCTCATATTAAACCAGCACTGCCCTCGGCAAACTGACCTGAATGTATTTTTCTCTCACTTTTGCCTCACTGTGTAACAACCAAAGAACCCCTCAGCAAATGTTTAAAAACCGAGAAGTACAGAGTGGCAGAGAACAACTCACAAATCTCCTCAAGGGTAATCTAAAGATGGAAGGATTCTCACCTGCCTGCAATGACCCTCCCAGCCCCCCAGCTCCAAAGCTTCTCAGATTAAAAGGATAAATTCTCTAATGTTTGCAGTTTCAGTTTTTGAAAGTTTCAGGCATGACAGAGTTTTCACTCCCTAATGAAACCTCTTAGATCTAACAGGACCTGGGCTCTGTTTAGCTGAAGAATTGCCTTTATGTTCACCACAGACTTCCCTCACCTTAAAGATAGATGCTCAGCAAGAACAAGGAGACTGCAAAGCCTCAGAAACTCTCTGATATTAATTGATCTGCTCCTAGTCGTCAGTTCTGAGTATAATTTCAGCCATGCTCATGTGTTAATCAGGCAGGCTCACTGGATGGATGGATGGATGGATGGGTGGGTGGATGAATGGAGATCGACAGATATAGAAAGAACTAGATACAATTAGAGATACAGATAAATAAAGAGAGATGGAGAGAGGTGATTTACCCATTCACACAATAAATATTTGTTGAGTATCTACTATGGGTCAGGCACTGTTCTAGGTGCTGAGGATATAACAGTAACCAGAACAGGGAAACATCACCTACCTTCATGGAGCTTACATCCTAGAATAAGAGAGACAGACTATAAACAAATAAGTATAACATATAGAATGGTTGCTGGTGTTAAGTGCTATGGAGTGAAAAAATAAAAACGGAGGAGATTGGGACTGGCGGGGAGGAGTTTCAATTTTAAATGGTAAAGTCAGAGAAGAACTCACTAGAAAGCGATCTTTGAATAAAGATCTAAAGGAGATCAAGGTGTTCAGGTTCAGGAGTACTTTTTAAGTAGACCTAACACCTGAGGAAAACAGGCTCACACCAAAAATACCAGGACAACAGAAAGTCATTGAAGTTGTTTTAACACTGACAGGTATTTAGAGGAGATCATGGAATAGAAATGTTTAGTTGTTTGCAAGATTTAGATTGGAGAAGTATCATATGGCTAAACACACTTGAAAGAAACCAATGGGCTATCACCAAGAAGGGGCTGCCCAGCCCCAAGGTAACCAGGAGACCTAACCACTCCTTGTTTCATGATAATGCGGTAACACAAAGAGATGGGGGGACATGCCTAATTTTGGCATAGAAATAGGTAGAAATATAGGACCAACCAGGGCCTACAGGGTCAACAAGGACAACAGAAAGGCTGAAGTTCTTTATAAATATGGAAATGCAAGTTCTAGGCACTTGAGAATCTCTGGGATTTTGCAGGTCTGTTGCTTCTCCCACTGACCCATTAGTCATGCAAATAAGTCCATATTGGCAGAGGCACATCCTTCACACTTCTACCTGTTATGAATTGCTGCGAGGACTGCTGTGTGGATTAGGAGATGGTGATGATCAGTTCTGACAGTGCTTGTGCGTCAAATCGGAATTATAGTGATTACTAAAGTAGTAATATCCCTACATGCACACCCCTTTGCTGTTCTTCCCTTTAAAGTGTGGAGTCTATTTGTCCACCTTCTTGAATCTGAGCTGGCCACGTGATTTGCTTTTACCAATAAAATCTCACAGAAGGGATGATCTAGGAGTTTGAGCCTCAATAGGCCTACAGCTCCTGCCTTCTTCCTTTTGAAAGGCTACCCTGCAGGGTGAGCACAACTTGCATTTTGCATCTGAGGTGCCTTGCTTGCCTCACCATTGCCTGGCCTTGCACATTCCCTTCCTCAGCACTGTGGGACAGCGAAACTCCTAAGGATGGGATGGCCCGGTGCTCTGGGCTGGTGTTGTGACTGGTGCCTCCCCTTTCCTGTGCAGGTGGGGCTGATGAATGGCGCTGTTACAGAGAACCAGCTGCTGCTTTCACTTCCCCTTCCTGCAGAGATCCATAATTACTGGGCTTCACCTGTTGAGTCTCCTTAAGCGACATAAGTGTGTATTTTTAAGTGGGAAAACAACTCATTAGGAAGTGCCAACATCTTAGAGGATGGGAGTGTCCCCAATTAATTTCAGAATCACATTGCTTCAGCCAGGTAAGCACCTGTTGAGGAGATGCTGCTTTGATCTGAACACCATGAAGCCAGGGGAAAAACAGCTTCAGCAGATGGTGGGGACTTGGAGCCCACAGGAAGGGGCCGTGAGGTCAGACCGCCCCCTTCTTAGTCTCCCTCCACCCTTTAGCATCCCTCTGGTACCCCGCTTCAGCTCAGCAGTCTTGGAATGACAGCAGGTACAGGCATTCAGGGACCACCTCCCTAGGTCAATACTACTTTAGAGATTTTTACTTAGCTCTAGCATTTTGTTAAATAAATGCAAGCTTTGAAAAGGCTAGCCTAGAGTTATCAGTAGATATTTTGGCCCAGGATAACATGTCCTAAGGTACTAGAATTCAGGTCCTAAGACATCTCATATCAGGGGAGATTTTTAAAATTCAGGTGCCCAGACCCTGGGTTCAGATTTAATTGGTTTGGGGTGTGGATCTGCACGTCAGGATTTTTTTAAAGCTCCTGCAGAGACTTTAATGTGCAGCTAGGATTAAAAAAATCACTCTAGTTTGCATTGCACTTTGATACATTTATAAAGTACTTTCTAAAGGATGGATCCTGGGTCTTATCACTCTATCACCTATGCCAAGCACAGTGCCCAGCATGTGTTATGTGATTACATGTTATGTGAATAAAAATAATGTCACTTGACTCCTTTATCATTTTTTAAATTATTTTGCCTTACATATATATCCACAGATGTGTATGTATGTGAAAGACAGAGAGAGCACTTTTTTTCCTTATTTTTGCTTTCTTGCCCTGCCCCATCCCCCTCCCACCCCTGCCCCATGACCTGTCCTGACTGAAATCCCTATATAAAGAGCCCTGTGTTCTATATATTCTCCATCCTCATTTCACTCTAGACAAACATACAGACATAAATGAGCATGCGTGATCATTGTCTGTTTTGTAGAAATGGGATCATATTATACACACCAATCCCTCGCAGAAAGCCCTCCAAGTCAACTGTTAGAGCGCTACCTCATTCTCCATGACGGGCACGAACAAGTCCATGGGCAGATGCAACATAACTTACTTGGTCATTCCTCTGTGGAGAGGCACTCACTTTGCTTCCCATTTCTCCCCCATCAGAAACCACACAGCAACAAACACAAGGTCATGTGATGCTCACAACCACCCCGTAAAGCACAAATATCCATGTGGATCTTTCTTCCCATCCCCAGACATGTAGCCAATTGTCTGGCAAGCCTGCCTTGATACCCTAAAACTCCATCTCTAACCAAGGAGGACTAGAACAAATTACATGAAATCATGCATACAGAAAGCACTTTACAATCTGCAGAAGGCTTTGTGTCAAAGTCGGGCGTTCACACAGTGTGGCCAGGTCCTCTGTGGCCAGCCCCATCCACAACACGGCTCTGGCAGAAAGCTACTCAATAGCATCATTAACAGCCCATTGATCCAATTACGTTTCTTTCTGTTCCACTTCAGAATTACAATCTCTTGTTACCCTCGCAAGAGCCCATATAGATTCCTGATGATCAGCAGAAGAGATAGCTGCGTCAGGACTTGCTTGATGGACCCAAACACTCATCTAATTGTGGCCCAGGATGAATTAATCTGGTTGACACATCAGACTTCTCTTCTCCATGAGAATGTACCATTTCCTCCAGCTTCTTAGTTTTTCTGGAGATATTCAGAGATGTACCCAAACTTGGGTCAACCCAGTGACATCACTGGGCTGCCCTCATCATGAATTCTTGGCATGTAGCAGGCACTCAATAAATAACTGTTTAATTGAAAACAATGTCCAAGGGATCAGATATTGGGGCTCCAAGAAGAGGAGATTGGCTGAATAAATAGTATTTGTCCAAATTGTGTCTTTGCCAGATGAGCCAATATGGAAGCTAGAATCTGAGTCCAAAGGTAATGCATAAAATGAAAATATACTCTAGAATAAGGCAAAGTAAAGACCTTGAGTGACAGCAAAGTAGAGGGAGCCAAATACACATTCTAAGTCCAATGGGCAGGATATGAAGGAAAGAAATAGACAGTAATAAGACCAGAATAGGAAGCATTCACTCACTTGACACTATATATTGAACACCTACCATAGTCAGTCACTGTGCTAGGTATTGGTGACATGGTGGAATAGAAGTCATGATTCCAGCCCTAGACTGCTCTGGTCTTATGGAGGAGACTAAGACATAAACACACAATCATAACACAGCCATGACAAGATAGGACAGAATTGAGGCCTAAGACAGAGGTAAACCCACCATGATTTGGGAGTACACAGAGAGGTACTTAGGCCAACAACTGGAAGTACAGAAGGCTTCCTGGAGGAGGAGATGGATGGGGAAGAATCAGTAAAGCTGAAGAAGAGGTGAGGGAATATTGGCAGTTAAACAGTCTATACCATGAACGCCTGTGGCCTCAGTCCCCTTGCAGTGACTTCTTCATCTAGATTCCTGGACAAAGAGAATCTAAACCCATAATCATTTCCCTGGAAGTCATTGACCCTGTGCTCCCCCACCTCCATGCCTTTGTCCACGTTTTTCCGTCTGCCTGGATAGCATGATCCCATCAACTCTTCCCAGTTTGCAAAATCATTATGTCCACCTCCCATCAAGGCACAGCCCAAATGCTACCTCCTGCCTGAAGCTCTTCCAAATTCCTCTACCTGGAATTAATCTCTGTCTCTCTCCCTGAATTCCAATAACACTTTGCTTGTTCCTCTCTTATAATACACAGCACTCTTGACATTGTATTATAATTATAATTATTTGTGTATTTGTCTTATCTCCTCTACTAAACTATAAACTCTGCTGGTGCAGAAAACCTTGTCTTAACCACTTTATATTCCCCACAGTGCCTTGTCCAAGGAAAGTGCTCAATACACGTTGAATAAAGATTGTGTTTACCAGATTCCAGGTGAATGGAAGAAGTTAACAGACAGCACAGCTAGAATCAGTGGACAGAACCAACTCTCTTAACGACTAGAACCGGCTGCTTGCTGAAGCAGTGAATTTCCCATGACTGGATAGAAAGATTCTTTTTTTAATTTTTATTTTATATTGGAGTATAGTTGATTAACAATGCTGTGTTAGTTTCAGGTGTAGAGCAAAGTGATTGACATGTACACATTGCTATATTTAAAATAGATAACCAACAAGGACATACTGTAAAAAAAAAAAAAAAAAAAAAAACAAGGACCTACTGTATAGCACAGGGAACTCTGCTCAATATTCTGTAATAATCTAAATGGGAAAATAATTTGAAAAAGAATAGATACATGTATATGTATAACAGAAAGATTCTTTAAAAACAGATGGACTAGGTGACGTCTAAGTTCATCTAACCTTTACCAGGTTACTATGATGGGGAATGGTTGATGAACAAGCAAAGAGAACAGAATCCACTAACAGGTGAGATGAAAACGGTCGGAAGCTATTGTCAATGTTACAGCATGTGGACTGGATGATAATTACAAGGGCATTTATTAGATTATTAAATACTTAATCAATTAAAGTAAAATAAAAGAGGTTCATTCTTAGAGAAATGATGACAGTGTGTCATGAACAAGGATTATAATTAACCTAATTCTGAACATCTGAGACCCATTTTACAAGTTTAATCTAGATAATAGCTGATTCCCAGACCTGATTTTGTGTGTCAGCGGGGTCAAGTGGTTAGGGCTTTCTAGAGCACAAATCTCACCATGTCATCCTGATACTTAAAACCTTCAATGGCTCCCCACTGCCCCCAGGACCTCCTCCTCAGTCCTTAGGATGATATTTGAGGGCCTGAACTATGTAGCTCTTGCCAATCTCATCTTCCACCACTCACTTGACACACTCAGACCAGAGGTCCCAATCTCAAAGGCCTACAGGGATGCAGCAGAGGGTGCTGGGCCCAGAGAAAACCACAAGTGCATGCCCCAACTCAAAAACTCAGCAATTTCACTGGTCCAGCCCCTTTTCCCAGCAGGAATACAGAGTCAGTATTGCGAGCTCTTCCTCATTTTCAAAAGAATAAGGAAATCCAGATATTTTTATAGGATCTGCCATTTTTCAATACTGGCTCAAAAGTTTTAAACAATGTGTAGGCCGACAAACCCCATCTGCGGCCCATGGATCCCTACCCTATGCTTTATTTAGAATCTCTTTTTGTAAACTACTTAGTGTAATGTGCTATGCTCACTCACCTCCACAATCCTCTGCCTACATCTCTCCTCCCCACCTCCTTTTCCTGGAATCATTTCTACTCAACCTTTAAGATTCATTTCCAGTAGCAGTTATTCCTACAGAACTATCCATTTCTTTATACTTTCCTATTTCACAAATTTTTATAATGAACATGAGTAGCAGATGCTGTCACTGCCCTCCCACACCCCTAGGATCCCTTGGACATCTTCATGCACACCATGTTCTTTCACTCTCAACAGCTTCCGGCTATTGGAACCCACTTTCTCTTAATGTTTGGAGAGCCACAAGTTCCTGGGAATTTATGTCCCCCGAAAAGCAGCCCTTAGCCAACGAGTGGCAGGTGCAGGATATAAATACTCCAACTCCCTTGCCCCCAATGGGGATAACTCCAAAATAGACTGTCTCCAGTCACCCTTGCAGATTGAGCCAAAGTTCTCCTCTGCAGGACTTTGCTTGGTATCACATACTTCCTTGTGGTTTTGCTGGAAACACTTCCTGACAGATCAGTTTAAAATGAGTCCTATTCCAGGGTCTGCTTCTGGGATCTGTGACAGATAGCTTCTGACATGGCCTCCAATGATCTCCATCTCCTTATGTTCATGCCCTTGTGAAATCTCCTCCCTTGAGTGTGACTTTCTTCTAAGTCTAAAGATGATGGGTGTCACCTCCATAATTAGGTTAGAAAAGATTATGCCATATCTTGCTGGACGACTCTCTGTATTGTCCTTCCATTTTGCATGCTTTGATAATGCAAGCTGCCACGTGGGAGAGACCCAAGCAGCAAGGAACTGACAGTGGGCTCTGGCCAACAGCCAGCAAAGAACTCAGTGCTGCCAACAACCACTGAGTGAGCTTGGAAATAGATACATCCCCAAATGAGTCTTCGGATGAGACCATGTGCCAACACTTGATTGTAGCCTTGTGCAAAACCATGAAGCAGAGGACCCCGCTAACTCACAGCCAGACTCTTTTTTTTTTTTTTTTTTTTTTACAGCCAGACTCTTGATCCACAAAAACTATGAGATAATAAATTTGTGTTGTTTTAAGCCTCTGGGTTTTGGGGTGATTTGTTATGTGGCAATAGGTAACATATAGGATCTCAACATAAAAAAACAGGTAATATAGTTACCCTTGAACAACATGGGTTTGAACTGCATGGGTCCACTTATTTTTTTCACTAAATATGTAATATAGTACTACATGATGGGCAGTTGGTTGAATCCCCAGATGCAGAACCAGACAGGAAGGGCCAACTGTAAAGTTATATGTAGATTTTCAACTGTGCGGGGGGTCAGCACCCCAAATCCCTGCATTGTTCAAGGGTCAACAGTAATTCTATAATTAGAAAATATTCCAAATCAGACATATTTTCCAAAAAGCCATTTCTGAATCCCCAGGCCAGAGCCTTTGTGTCCCCTCTGTCATGGTTCTCATAACTCTGAATTTAATCATCAATATCCCTTGGCTCTCCCATGTCTCCCCAACTTATCACCTCAGGGCAGACATATGGGAGAGAAAAGGGCTGATATATTTCTTTAACTTATCACCTAAGCATAGTACCTGGTATAGAGTGGATGCTTACTGAATGTTTATTAAAGTAATTAATTTATTTGTTAATTGTTTTCACTATGAGATTTTGGCCAAATGTCTCCCTCTACTCCATCATTCTCCACATGCCAAATCAAGGGTACAGCAGGCCTTTAGTACTCAGCAACATCTCCACTCTATGCATCCTCTATGTCACTTTCTAAGCAGTTTCTTCTTTTCCATCATCAGGGTGCTTATCAATTTCACATTGACACTTCATCCCATCTGTTTGATTCATCTGTTGGATGGTCACTTGCTGCCACTTCAGAGCAACAGGGAGTTCACTCTTCCTTTCATACCCCTCTGGGAAGCCCAGAGAAATTATCTCTGATTGATGTGATTTCTTCTTTTGGTCCTAATGAAAAGTTACAGAAAAACCCAGCCCTACTTTGCACCACACTTGGAAGAAATCTGCTCAGCTTTTGTCTGCCAACCACAGCAAAAACTTGATTAACCAGGACTCAGCAAACAGTCATTTGTTGTTGTTGTTGTTGTTTGTTTGTTTGTTTAGGGTTCTTTTTTCCTGGTTAGCTGAGGGATAAAACTGAAAATGCCATTAATTTCCTCCCTTACTACTTGGAAAAAGAATCAATATGTTAGCCCACAATGCTGTTCACTGTAAATAAATCCCCCCAAAGAGATTGTGTCTCTCTGAAAGAGATGAGCATTCTGCAGGCCAGAGGAGTAAAGATGGTGTTAGAAACTAGGCTGGGGCTTCCCTGGTGGCGCAGTGGTTGAGAGTCCGCCTGCCGATGCAGGGGACACGGGTTCGTGCCCCGGTCCGGGAAGATCCCACATGCCGCGGAGCGGCTGGGCCCGTGAGCCATGGCTGCTGAGCCTGCGCATCCGGAGCCTGTGCTCCGCAGCGGGAGAGGCCACGGCAGTGAGAGGCCCGCGTACCGCAAAAAAAAAAAAAAAAAAAAAAAAAGAAACTAGGCTGAATCAGCAGAGGGCTTTGAAGGGTGGAATTTTTTATTTAAAAAATTATTGCTATCATCATATTCCTTGTCTTTGCCCTTCTCCTCGAAGCAAAGAATAGTCTGTATTCTGGTTATTTGAGGGTTCCAGATTCTTAAAGTCCAGCTCATATAAGTTGTATTCTAATTAATATTGTCTAAATCCAAGCTTGTTAATGTCTCATATTCTACCTACTCAATGGGTAATCATAGCCTCCTGAGCATCTTAGATCCTACTCCCCCTCCCTCTGAAACACATGGAACTCTTACTCAGTTCCTTCCCATGGTCTGTGGCATTGTGAGAAATGGGAACCCTTCCTTGTTCCTAAACTAACAGATCTTTTCAACTCTAGGGGAGGAAGAAGAAGCCAGGATGGGTATTTCATACCCTGACCAAAATTCAACACCATTTCAAGGAAAAGGAATTATAAAGAAAGGAAACAGATTATTGAGCACTGACTCTATGCCAGGCACTAGACTGAGATTGCATTTTTATGCACTTTTTATGATCATCGCTTCTGAGGCCCTATATGATCCAGCCCCTGCCTACCCTTTGGACTACATCTCTTCCCAGGCCCCCACATCACTTCCCATGCTATGGCCTTGCTGGCCCCTTCCTTTCTAGAGCATGTCTAGCTCTTCCTACCTCAGAACCTTTGCACTTGCTGTTCCCTCTGCCAACAATGCTCTTCTCCTGATCTTCGTGTGGCTCACTCCTTGTCAGCCCTCATTTCCCAATTCAGTGTCATCTCAGAGAGGCCCTCCCTAGCTAAGATGCCCACCTTCCATGCCCAGCCATTCTCTATCATGTTCCTTAATTGCATTTTCTCCATAGTCCATCATCATTTTTAATTAACTCAATTATTGTCTGCCTCCTCATGAGAATATAAACTCCATAATGACAAGGAACTTTCCTGTCTTACTACTGAGAGACCCACATGCCAGTACCTGCCTGCCATGTCACAGAAGCTCAATAAATATTTGTGGGGCTTCCCTCGTGGTGCAGTGGTTAAGAATCTGCCTGCCAGTGCAGGATACACGGGTTCGAGCCCTGGTCGGGGAAGATCCCACGTGACGCGGAGCAACTAAACCCATGTGCCACAACTACTGAGCCTGCACTCCAGAGCCCCCAAGCCACAACTACTGAAGCCCGTGCACCTAGAGCCCATGCTCCGCAACGAGAGAAGCCACCTTAATGAGAGGTCTGTGCACCGCAACGAAGAGTAGTCTCCGCTCGCTGCAACTAAAAAGAAAGCCCACATGCAGCAACGAAGACCCAATGCAGCCAAAAATAAATAAATAAATTTTTTTAAAAATAAAAATAAATAAATATTTGTGCAATGAATGAATAAATAACTTTCTCTCTAATCCTCCCAAGATAAATATTTTTATGATCCCCATTTACAGAGGAGGAAGTTGAGGTTCTGAGCAGATAAGGAAACTACAAGTTTACACTACACAGCTAGTGGGTGAGAGCCAGACTTCTGACCACAGACCTAACTCCAGAGCCTGAATTCTCCATCACTACTAGCTACTGTGTGGGAAGACAAGAGATTATGCTTTAATCAATTGTTTTCCAAATTCTGTTAATGAAAAATGTCTGAGCAGCTGTGATGAGAAAATAAAGTCTTTTATCAGCCCACAATCACGAGTATGTCATACAAGGGATGTGTCTCCAAATCAAACACTGCTATTTTCTCAAATATCTGAATTGAATGGAATTTCAAGAAAGCATTGTGTCTGTGCTTCTCAGATGCACCCCCTTTCTGAAAGATCCTCTCAACAGGCAGATGAGGTGCAAGCAGTAGAATGGGTGATGCAGGCATCTGTCTAGGATGGTTGGAGTGGATGGATTTGATGAACCTGTGTTTGATGTGGGCTGTCTGACCTCACCGCAAACCTTCTCACCAAAGCGGCCACCCAACCAGCATGGAAGCAACTGTGCAAAATCGTGGGAACTGGGTCCTGCAGCCCTAACGGTGGTCATTTTCTGCGACCCTCTCCTTTCATTAACACCAATGCTTATACTCCCATCTTCACTTCAGTTTAATATTCACCCAACATCCCGTCTTTTGCTTTCCCTCTTGTTTCCAGCTCAAAGCTCAAAAGCCTCATAAGAAAGGACTGAATTTTACTTCCTGGATCTTGAACCTTGGGTCATCTTAAAGAAGCGCCTGCACGCCACACCCTCATCTGCCAGTCCTTCCTGAGCGGGACTGATTTAGGAATTGCTCCAACCCAGCTTCGGAGCCCCAAACAACAAACCCAGCTAGATATCCCTACCCTCGTTCCACTTACAAGAAAAAAAAATAGCTACGTCATCACACTTACTGTACTGAAAATTTCTGACCCAAAGAGAGAACTTCATGGAGGTGACCTGACAATAGGCAGATGCTTACTGCCCTGTAACTGGCTACAGAATCAGAGACAGGAATTACAGTTCAAAGGCAAAACTTGCACTGTCTTTTCATTCCTATTTTTTCTCACTTCAAGTCTTTTTTATTAAGAAAATCATAATGTTCTCTAACTACATGACACTTTCCATCTTTAAACATTAACTAATTAATTGACTGAAATGGTATCTTGGGAGCATTTATCATCTATCCCATTAGCCAGAGAGCCAGACAACTGTCTATAAAAGCTGTTGAACACTCAGTGGAGGCTTTGTTTTTCTGCTTGTCTTCCCAGGAATGTTTCTGTGTGTGTGTGTGTGTGTGTCTGAAGGCGTAATGGAAAAAATCAAGAGAGGATTTTGCTTCCACCAACCACTATAAAAATCGACCTCTGGGAGACATGGAATTTCAATTGTGAAATAATCAGTCTTGGAAATTGTCCTGTCCTCCAGGAAAAGAAAAAATAAGTAGTTTAACAGCAATTGCCCTTCAAAACAATTACTAGTTATAATGTCTATAAAGGAAAATACCCTGGAGACCATTACTCCTAATAAAGCCGGGCAAATCTATAGAAAGGAATTAGCTGGCATGTCTAAAATCTGACAGGAGAGCTCTTGGGAGTGGGTCAAAAGGGGGGGCATGCTCCGTTCCGACAGGCTTATAAACCCAAATCCAAAGCTTTAGGAAGCTTACCACCTGGGGCAAGCCCCCTTCCGCAAATTGGGAAGATTAACACATGTCTCAAGGAAATCAGGCCAGGACAATTAAGAGATGAGAACCCAAGTTATTCTTCCTGACCTTCCTTCCACTCTCTCCCGTCCCAGCTTTCTTCCCTCAACTTCGCCTCAAGTGGTTGCCATGGTGTCTGGGATTCCACTTGTGAGTCATGCCCTGCCATAGGGTTCAGCATCGCCCTGTCCCCACGGTCCTCTGAAAGATGTAGAGATGCCTGGGAAGAGTTACATCACATCCCTAAGGCCTTGGAATGAATATGACTGTCAGATCCCATCTGTTTGGAACGAAATGTTCTGTGGTAGAAGGATATTGGAAGAAAGAGAGAGAGAGAAAAGCAGCCCAGAGAAAAGAAGTGGGCGGCAGCAGTGAAGACAGACAAACGGAAAGAGTCAGTCTGGTTTCAAGTTCTCAGCCACTTAACCTGCCATGAAACCTGAGTCAGGTCATTTGAACCCTGATCCTCAGACCTCAGATCTTCATCTGTAAAATGTGGGGAGAGGACAGGGTACAAGAAACCTGGTGTTTTAGGTATTTCTCAGTTGCAGACTACAGAAATCACTTCAGCTACTTTAAGCAGAAAGGAACACATCACTAGCTGTAAACTGACTTAGAAGCACTCAAAGAGTTGGAGCTTCCAGGAACAACTCCCTGCCCCAAAATCTCCCTACCTCTATGATGATCGGGAAAACTGCCACCATTGCTACAAGAAGTCACCAACTCAGGGAGCTAATGGCTATAGAACCACTTTGACTCTGCAGTGATCCACCCGCAAGGTGGATTGCATTATGCCCTTCTCCCCTCTAACTCAGTTCTAAATTCAAGACTCGCAGGGTGCATTTGATTTGTAAAACCTGAATGATATCCAGGATCCTAGCTGCAAGGGAGTCTTGGAAACGTACCTTTTAGGTTTCCAGCCTCTGCAGTACAGATAGCATAGTTGACAGATGCTGGAACAGAAGTTGAAGGAGACTGTCTATAAGGTGTATCCCCCACATTACTGGGTTGTCAAGAGAACTGAATGAGATGGTGTTTATAAAGTGCCATTAATAGCTTCCCAATAAATGTTAGTTTCCCTTCTCTTTGCCAAAATTTTGGTACAAGTTGGCCCTGTGAATCATCCTAAAATAACAGAAGGAAGAAATCTGGGAGCAGAGACTGGATCTTCCTAACTCACGTGTGAAGTTTATTTGGGCATCTTCTATTTAGCATCCATATCAAATATCAGAGTTGTCCCTACTTAAGGTGTTCTCCTACCATCAAGTAAAGATGCAACCATCTTAAAAAGAAGGTTTTACCCTTTGTAAACAAAATTTTCAAAGGGACCTCCCTCTGGATAATTACATTTACTTTACCAATTTAACCAGTGTTTATTGGACACCTACTAGATGCCAGGCAGATGTGATTCCTTCTCTTCAAGGAGTTAAAAGTCTCGGAAGAATAATTGTACAAAACTTATAAAATTGCAAATTCTGATAAAAACTAAGAGAAAAGAACAGGGTTCCATGAACCAGAAAGGGCAAAACCGATTCTATTCAGGGAGTCAGGAAGGACCTCATTGAGAAAATGATGTCTAAGCTAAGACCTAAAGGATAATAAAGATTAACCAAGTAAAGAGCAGGAGAGAAGAGCATCTCTGGGAGAGGAAACAGCATGTGCAAAGGCTGTATGTTTAAGAAACCAGAATACCAGCATGGCTGGAGTATTCTGAGTGAGAAGGAGAGAGAATGGGGTAAGAATTACCCTATGTACCCAAGACTATTATCTGGGGGTGATATTTTCCATGAGGTTGGAATCCAGACATGTTGGGTTACTAACATTTCACAAAAGTAACATCTGAAGCAATGTTTGCCCAACTTTCTGCATCTTAATTGTTTCCACCTCCCATCACATGGGCCTATCAGATTCTTACACTTGGAAATTTAAAACGGAGATACAGGCTGATTTGGTCACAGGGTGTTAGAAGCAGGAAAAATAAGGTCATAAAGAGGAAGAGCCAGAGCCCTGGGCAAGTGGAAAGTGATCAAGAGCAGAACCTAAGATCTCGATGGCAGATGCCAGTCTGCAGAGAGGAGACTGGAGCAGATGTGCAAAGATGAGCCCCCCAGAGAGCAAGACACAGAGAACGTCTGGCTAACAACATTCCAGGTCCCACGAGGTCCAGCTGTTATGGTGGGTCCCCTGAGAACCTTGTGTCCTGACAATAAAACTTCCTATTCACTTTAATTTTTTTGAATGTGTTTCTGTTCCTTGAAACTAAACAATCACTGCCTAAGAGATTCATCAAAGTGGAGAACTGAGGCCACCCTTCCTTAAATCAGATCTGAAATGCTACCCTGTCTTGCAAACAGGTCATAATAACCATGACCGTGTGCCCCACCACCTTCTCAAGGCCTTTGCACAGGCTGTTCCCTCTGCACAGAAAGCTCTTCCACCCACATCTTGCAAAACTAGCTCTCACTCAACATTCCAGGCTGCCCCCTTCAAGTATCATTTCCCCAGAGTCCCACTCTAAGGTGGACCCATGCTCTCGGAACTTCCCCTTTGCATCATGCAACCCACTTGATTACTTGTCCAATGGCTGCCACCTCCCCAGATGCTACACTCGACATGTGCCTGCCCTGTTACCTATGTCTCCAGGGCTTGGTGTGTCGGGCACATAGTAGCTGCTCAATAAACATCTGATTAATGGCTAATCAATAGTCTAATAAGACCAAACTGACTTTTTAGCTCTCCTTTACTCTATAGAAAAAAAAAGTTTTATTGTAGCCTACTGGGTGTTCTACCCTGAGCAAGGTGTTGGAAACATGAAGATGAATTAGATGTAATCCCCGTGTTTAGAAGCTCATGGTTTAGGAAAACAGATGGATATGTAAATAAATAAGTTTATTATAATGTAATTATAACATAACATGAGTACTAGGAGAGATAGAGAAAGGGAGACTATCACAGGAATGTTAAAAATAACTTACTTTGGATGACAGGAAAAAAAGAAGGATGGAGGAGGGGGTCCTGGTATCCCCTGTACCACCACCACTCTGAATTTCCTCAGAAAATAAACATAGTGGACGTCTGTTGCTTGGCTGTTCAGCATCTCTTCTCCCTTATTGCAGAAACAGCACCCCATTTTTCCTTTCAGAGAAACACCTCACCACTCTCTCAGTCCAAGTGGTTTAGATGGACCAAGCCAACACCCCCACCCCAGAGTCAGGGGTGGGTACGTGTCCCAGGGCTCAGTCAGTATATCCAGACCCACAGCAGTGGTTCAGAAAAGATATAACAAAGGTTAGCCAACAAGAGCCAATCTCAGGATTCTTGGAGGGAATCAAATCAATGAGAAAGACAAGCTCTTTTTCATTGAGCTGCTGGGTCCCATATTGTGATTCTGAGGGAGAAAACCTCCTAAGAAAGAAGCTCACAGGGAAAGTAGCAGGTTGGAGAGAAAAAGATGCTTCTGATGACATTGTTGGAACATCTGTGTCCAACTACATCTATCCTGGATTTTTCAGTGATGGGTCAATAAATTCTACTTTTTTAAAATATTAAACCAGAATTTCCCAACCTTAGAACTACTGACTTTTTTGGCTGGATGGGGGCTGTCCTGTGCTTTGTAGGATGTTTAGCAGCACCTCTGGTTTCTACTCACTAGAAGTCAATAGCCATCCTCACCCCACAGCTGTGACAACCAAAAATGTCTCCGGTCATTTCCAAATGCTCCCTAGGGGGCAAAACCACTTCCAATTGAGGACCACTGGTTTAAACCAGTTTGGATCTATTGCTTGTAACCAAAAAGAGTTATGATGTCATATGAACCCACCAACTAATTCCTTACCTAATTTCCAGGAATAATTTTTATTCCTACATTTCTTTCCTTTCCATGGTACCTGAAACATAGAAAGCAAAGCCAAACAGTCTATTTTGTATTTAAATACTGTAGTAAATGAAGCAAGTCAATCAGATCAAGAACAACTTAGAACTCAGTTTCAGCAGTACGTTTTATAAGTGGCAGATTTGGGTACACTGATTACACCTTTTTCTTCCTTTTAAAAATTTAAACATCTTCCCTAATTTACTTTCTTTATTTTAGAATTTTCAGCAGTCAATTTTCTTTTATCCACAGGCCTTGCCTTCAACAGGAAACTAATCAATAAGAAATTATATCTTTGCCAGGCTATTTTAAAGTAATGTAACTAACATATTTCTCTCTCATTCATGGCTCTTGATTGTGAAATAAAAACAAAGTCAGTGGAGATTCCACACTACATTCCTGAAACTCCCATTTCATCGCACTCCATCACGGCCAGCTTCAGCTATCAGAGCCATTTCTCCTGATGGCCCTACTTTAAGTGAAGCTTGTGTTTGATCATCAACCTCATATTGTAAACTGAAGCTCAGCTGAAAATGAGCTAGCCCTTCAGAATGAGGCACGGCAGGGTGGTAATTATTAGCAAAACACTCAAAGCAGACAGCCTGCATTCACTAATTCTATCTGAAATTCTTTTTATGCCAGTTATTACTCTTATCATTATGATACTGACCCACATTTTGGCTCCTAAACTGGAATGTCCCTTTCAAGAAAATGTCACGTTGTGTTGAATAAGAAAATCAAAATGAAGTTTCAAGATTCACTTTGTTATACAGCAGAAACTAAAACACCATTGTAAAGTAATTATACTCCAATAAAGATGTAAAAAAAAAAAAATGAAGTTTCAAGGTGAGTACAGCTACCATCTTTTCAATTGTCTTTGAAAACAGCAGCCAGGAGAGTTTTCAAGACACAGGCACAGCTAGACATATGATTACACTTCATACACGTACTTGTGTATCTGAAGACCACTGATGCCAGGGAAAGATGGAGAGGGAAAGAGAGTGGACAGTGAGTGCCCTTCCCCCAGTGCACACGGGACATGCTTGGTGACTGCTGACCTGACCTGGTTTCTCGGGGTGGGAAGAGGGGAGAAATTCTGCTGCCGGAACCATCAATAATATTAATTGGAAAGTTATACGATCTTTTATTGGATGGAGAGAAATCATCCTTTTGGGGTAGCAGCTTGAGAGTCTGCCAAGTTACTGACTCAAAGGCTCACGCATGGGTGAACAGGTCATTGGGAGCACGCTGACCAAACACCTCAGAGCATGTACATTCTTGAGCCACGAGACCAACATCAGCCAAGAACTCGTGTCTAAGTTTGACCGAATGAGGCAGGCAGGAAATGAGACTTCCCAGGATGACTGGATGTCACAGAACTCCACTCCTGGATGCTCCATGCTAATGATATTATAGCAAAGCAGGCACATGCCATGAAGAAAGTAGTAACAGGATGGGACAGGACGTGATCTAGCCAACTCCATCTTGAAGGCAAATAAGGGAAGGAGTTTGGGAGGCAGTTGTGCATTTTTTCTTTCAGCAAAATGACTGAGCCCCTACTCTGCACCTGGCACTGTCCAAGGCTCTCGGGATACAAACTAAACAGAGATCCTTACACTTGTGGAGCAAACACTGTAGTAGGCAAAGGGTGAAGTTTTGAGGGGATGGTCAAGGGCTGCAGATAAAGGGATTGTATTAAGCCTGAACTCTTCCTATGTCCTACAAGCCTATTTAACCCCCACGACTTTGACAGAGGTGAGTCTAAGTAAACAGAATGCTTCCCACATCCACGTGTCCTCCTCCATCTTATCTGCCATGGAAGCATACTCCCGTCTCCAGAACAGGGAGATGGCAAAGCAGCATCTCCTGGGTGGAAGCTGCAGTGAGCTAACTTGAGCTGTGGCCAACGCTGGCAAGTTTCTGCTTAGATGAATCACCCACCCCTAGCTGCCAACAACAAAGTTTCAACCTCCATGAGCCCTGAGAATTAATTCACAGAAGAGTCAGCAAAACAACAAGAACTAACACATACTGCACCTGCTCTGTCCACCCCTTCACAGATATCATATCTCATTTCATTTTCACAGCAATCCTATGAGGCATGTACACGTTGCCCCCATCTCATAGGTGAAGAAACTGAGGCTCAGAGAGAATAAGTGACTTCCATAAGGTCTGTCTGACTCCAAAGTCTATGGCCTTTCTGCATTGCTAAGCTGCCCACTTCTTCCAGTAAAACCCAACTCATTAGCATGTGAGTATTAAAAAATCAGTGACGTGAGTCTCTCCTGGGGCTGGCTCTGTGCCCACCCCCAGAGAGGGCACTGTGAGGGGCATGGAATTAAGATGCAGTCTCTCCTCTCCTGGGACTAACAGTCTAGCTGAGGAAACAAGGTGGAAAAATACTCATCCAATTTTTAACAATACTGACATTCCACCCTCACCCATTATCTTTGTACGAATACTCGTGGGTCTCAGAACATGCCATGCCCCTGCACAAGCCTGCAATCCCTCTCGCCCCTCCTCTCTCCTCTTACCCAAATCCTCGTCATCCCCCAAGAGTCAGCTTCTCTAGGAATCTCCACTAAACCCCCAGTCTGGTCAGTTGCCTCTCTTCTATGTACCCAAAAACCTCCACCAGGAAACTTATATCTCGAAGAAGGAATTTCAGTAAGAACTTCAGGAGTGGGGAGGAAACAAAAGCCAGAGGTGGGAAGGTGGGAAAAGATAAAGGGGATGAGAGATGTGTATTGTGGTCCATGGGGGAACCATCTCTGACAGCAAACTAACAGCCAGGTATGGAACAGGATGGAGCTAGGGAGGGTATAACCATAAGACATATTAGTCAGTGTACTCAGAACCCAATTAATTACAATGTTTCACTTATTTTCACTAGGTGCCTCCTCCTCAGGAAGTATACCTGATCCTCACAACTAAGAAGTAGGTAGTAGTACTGTCATCCCTGTCTGATGGAAGAAGAAACTCAGATGTTCAGAGAGGTTAGTAAGTTACCAAAGGTCACACAGCATAAAGACCCCCAGGCAGCAGAGCCAAGTGGTTAAGATCACACACTCCAGTGTCAGGCAAAAAACAGCCCTCAACTTCTGGCCCTGTGACCTTGAATAAGACTTCTCTTCTCTAAGACTCAGTTTCCACATCTGTAAAAGGGGACTAGAAGTCTCTACTTTCTAGAGTTGTTGGAACCATCAAATGATTATATAAGACTTCAGTCAGCCCTTGACATCTGTGACCACCTTTATCCCACCCATCAGCACTGCTTTTGTTTTGCCTCAGTCAGCTGCAAAACCATTTGCATGAAACCCTGGCCCCAGCTGTTCTCCAGGAACATCAGGGCTTCCTCTTGAAACGGGGTGGACAAGTTTCTGAACTCCTGTCTGACTGCACATCCTCTTCCTTAAAAAGCCACCAGTTTCGCATTTCCTTTCTAAGCTGCCAGGAAACAAATGCCAGCGGCTTGCTCTACAGAATCGTTTGAGAAATAATTAGTTTGCCTTCCTCAAAGGCCAGAGTTCAGTCCTGAGATATTTAAAACTCTACTGATGGCTTAAAAAAAATATCACAATGGAGATGTCAAAACAGCAATGTGTTCTAACACATGACGTTTGGGGGTGGGGGGAGTAAAAAATGTAAATGGATCTACCAAAATAATCTCAAGGTAAGACCTTTGAGGTTTGATACAACAGAAATGTCATATTGTTTCAAGTTTCTTTTTTTTTGCAAATTTGTTTTCCTTCTTTGAGGGCCCTGAGAGGTTTGTCATGAAAAAGAACTAACAACTTTTCTCAAAAGGAAAAAAAAAAGCATAATTGTATTTTTTAAAGCAGTCTTAACAATTTTCAGCTGTTTCTTTATGAGCTTAATGCAATTCCCAAACACAAGTAACTGATTTCTCCAACTGGGAGATGTACTGAGTACCCAATGGACACCAAGTTCTGTACTGAGTACTTTAAATATTTCTTTCATTTTAGTCCTCACAGATGCTCAGTGAGGCAGGCATGATTTCCCCCCCTCTGCAGAGGAGGTAATAGAGACCTCAGGCACAGGAACATGGGGTTAATAAAACACATTGTCAGATTTGAGCCCAAGTCCGCCTTTATCCTGACTCCATGTTCTTTTCTGCACATTTCAAGAGCCCTCTGCTCCATCCAGACCCATGAGGGCTAACCACCCAACATTATCAGACAAGGCAACAAATACAATCTTATTAACTGAAGGGCATGGCTAGCAAAAAGCAATAAAGAGTAAACCTCGAAGAGAAGCAGGTCTAATAAATGCCCATATACTCAAGAATGTGTCCTCTCCCAACTGGCCTGCCTGGCAAAACCTTCTACCTCACCTCCTACCACTTCCCACTTTGCCCTTTATGCTCTGTTAAACACCAAATCTCATATATTGCCCAGAACTATTCACATCTCATGTCACTGTGCCTTTGCAAATGCTGTTTCTCTTTCCCAAATGTTCTTCCTTCATAATCTGCTTGGTGCACTCCTATTCACCCATCAAAACCCTAATGAAACAGAATCTTTTGGAAAAAGACTTCATCCCTCTCCCACTCCTAGACCCAAAGGAATTCATCAGTTCTTCCCTAGTCCTTTCTCTGTATCATGTACATGCTTATGTGTTTGTAGTCATCACAGTATTTGGGGTTGTCCTCTTGGTTGGTTGGTTGGTTGGTTGGTTGGTGGTTGGTGGGTGGGTGGGTTTGTCTACCTTATCTGTTCCCCTCACCAGAGTGACTTTCTAGCAGGCAGGAGCTACGCCTTAATCCACCTCTGTATCCCCCACGCCCAGCTCAGAGCCCGAGTCAAAACAAGCATCTAATTGAATTGGATAAAAATTGAAAATGAAAACAAATATCATGGAGAACTAGAAGAAAGGGAAGCAACTGCTAATGTTGTGAAAGTTTGTTACAGAGCAATCAAGCAGACCATGTTTTCCTAATACAGATTAGAGAACTGGCACAGAGGCAGGACGGAGCAGCAGTGGGGACTCAGACTCTCTGGACATCTGTTGGGTGTCTCATCTGATCAACCTTCGCCTTGCCTTGCTGACGATTTCATCTTTCAGAAGTCAGAGGAAGCAACAAGGGAGATGGTTACTTGGCACTAAATCCTGGCAACAAGGAAACACTGGTTAATGAAAAAGTGGCGAAATCCTTGGGAGAAAAAAAATAAAATGGGCACGTAATCTTCGAGTTTATGATGGTGCAGGAAAAGGAGAACGAAAACAAGCATTCATTAAACGTCTACTGTATACCACCTACATTACACGTGTTACTACGTTTAATTCTCACAACAACCCTAGAAGGTGGGTATAAGTCTCTTTGATCTACAGAAAAGAAAACCAGAAAATGCAGAAAGGTAAAGTCATTCGCCCAAGGTCATACAACGCAAGTCTGTCTCCCGCAAAACCTCAAATTCTAACCTCACACTGAGTAAAAATCAGGGTATTGCCTGACACTCAACCTGGTCTTGCAGAAAAAGAGGTGTCAATCAGTATAAGCTAGGTGATGCTACAGGAACAACACACACACACACATACACACACAGACCAAAATCGCATCTGTGACACAACAAAAGTGATTCTTCGAGCCTTGGCAGCTTTCTAGGACGGCAGCCACTGTTCTTTGTGTGGTGGCTCAGTGTTCATGGAGCTCATGGACCCTCCAGCTCAACAGATGCCTCAGGGTTTGCCTCAATCAGGGAAAAAAGCCCCAAAGATCTCACGCCAGGAACTGAATGCCTCTGCCCAGAAGTAGCAGCATCGCTTCCACTCACGGGACCTAACCTAACGCCAAGGGGCAGAGAAATGCAATTCTCTACCAGAAGGAGAAAGAACCAGAAGTGGCTGAGTGCCAAAAGTCCCAACCATAGCAGTTTTTGTAAAATTGAGAAAGTCTGCTCACTGGGCAGCAAGGAACACCTGGCAGATCCTGCCTCTGCAAACTGGCAAAAGAGAGAAGAGAAAACACAAAAACAAAAATTAATAATTAGATAGCAATTCTCAAAGAAAGAGATGGGGACAAAGGAGAATTTTGTTATGGAAGATGGTGGTTCACATCCAAGTATCAACAAGCATGTGGGGAAGGTTCGTGCTTATGAACAAGGTCCCGCACCACAACTCAAAAAGGAAATGTTGTGCAAAACAAACAAGAGCATCTCAGTCCACTTGGGCTGTTATAACAAAAATACATGGATGGGGTGGCTTAGACAACAGGAATTTATTTCTCACAGTTCTGAGGCTAGAAGTCCAAGAGCAGGGTGCCAACTTGGTCAGGTTTGACGAAGGCCCTCTTCCTGGTCTGCAGACAGACACTTTGCTATATCCTCACAAGATGGTGTGAGAAAGCTCTGGTCTCCTCCTCTTCTCATAAGGGCACTAATCCCATCTTGGAGGCTCTACCCTCATGACCTCAACTAAACGTAATTATCTCCCCAAGGCCCCACCTCTTTGTATCATCCCTTCGGGGACTGGGACTTCAACATATAAATTTAAGGGAGACACAAACATGCAGTCCGTAACAGGGAGGCCCAGAGAAACTGTCTGCCTGTTCCATTTGTACCACTGCCAGTGAGAAGGAAGATGAGGCATCAAAAGCAATTGACAGAATAAGCGAAAGGGAAAAAATGTCGAACATCACTAATCATTAGGGAAATGAAAATTAAAACCACCATGTAATACTACCACACACCTATTAGATTGGTTAAAATAAAGAATACCGGGCTTCCCTGGTGGCACCGTGGTTGAGAGTCCGCCTGCCGATGCGGGGGACGCAGGTTCGTGCCCCGGTCCAGGAGGATCCCACATGCTGCGGAGCAGCTGGGCCCGTGAGCCATGGCCGCTGAGCCTGCGCGTCCGGAGCCTGTGCTCCGCAACGGGAGAGGCCACAACAGTGAGAGGCCCACGTACCACAAAAAAAATAAAAAATAAAAATAAAATAAAATAAAGAATACCAATAACACCAAATGCTGATGAGCATCCAGAGAAAACAGAAGTTTCATACATTGCTGATGGGAATGGAAAATGATGCAACTGCTTGGGAAAACAGTTTTGAAGTTTCTTAAAATTTTAAAATATATATACCAATAAAAATTAAAAAATAAAATAAAATACATATACCATATGCCTCAGAATTTTACTTCTGAGTATTTTATCCAAGTGAACTGAAAAGCTGCACATGAATATTTACAGCAGCTTTATTTGTAAAACCCAACACTGAAACAACCCAAATATCCTTCAACAGGTAAATGGATAAACAAGCTGTGGTACATCCATACCATGGAATATTACTCAGCAACAAAAAGGAACAAGCTATTATAACACAAAATAACTGAAATAATCGCAGACAATGTTCTGAGTCAAAAAAGCCAATCTCAAAAGGCATGTTTTTACCATGAGATCCCATGGTTGATTAGAAAGAAGCAGTGTGGTGTTAAGTGCCTGACAATTAGCTTTTTTCATTGTAATATAAGTGCATGCCTGACATTAAGCTTTTGATTGCTGAGGTATACATTTCAAAGAAATTCATCTCAAATAAACCCACTGCCAGCTATACAACTATATAAAGAGCCAGGCCACCCCACCCATGAAGTTTCCCTTTTAGAAAGCCCTGGTTGACCTAGATAACTGATCATTTGAGTGACCCTGCTTTTCCCTTCCTGTGCTTTAATTCCCGCTCTCATGTTTTAAACTCACCAATAAAGAGTGAACCTGCGAAACCCTACGCACGCCACCCACAACCAGAATGAAGGCAGAACCCCAGGTCTGCTAGTGTGCGCTCTTGCTCTCTAGCGTGTACTCCTGTTTCTCACCTCCTGACCAAACCTCTTGCTATGTGGCCCCACACCATGTGTACCCCCCAGGACCTGTGAATAATAAACCTTGTTTTTTCAAAGTTTTAAAAAAAAAAAAAAACAGCAGTTGACAGGTATACACAAGAGTTTCTTGGATGCTCTTATGTGAAAAGCTATGAGCCAAAGCTGGAAGGTGCGACGCAAATAAACGGTGCTTTGGAAATGGAGGCGGGATAGCATGAGAGAAAAAGTGCTGAGCCTTTGCCACGGAGCTTGTGACCTTCCAGACCTTGATTTCTTGTATGTGCAATAAGAATGATAAACGATCTGCCTCAAAGGGTTGTTATGAGGGTTGAGAAGACCCTCCAGGTCATCTGCTTGTCAAAGTGCCTAGAAAATGTTAGAGCAAGGAAAAGATGGAGAAGAATAAAAAGATGATGATGACAATATGCCCTTTGATGGGATAAGTATCAACCTGGTCGTCCCAAGAACCTTCAGTCTTGTTAGCTCTCTGACTTCATTCCCATCACCTTGTTCTTACCTGAACTTTGCTCCATTCCAGGTACATCAGCCTTTTTGCTTTGATTTGAACGTGCCAGGAAAGTTCATGCCTCAGTGCCTGGACACTTTGGGGTTCCCTCTTCCTGCAATGCTCTTCTCGGGTCATGAGAGTGTGTCTTGCTGAACGTTATTTAGTTGTTGAAACCCTCCACAACTACCAACTTGAAATTACAACACCCGCTCCCTGTCCCACACTCTCTATCTGCTTTATTTTTCATATTGGCACTTACTATCTCCTAATATACAAAATAATGTACATATTTATTTTGTTTACTGTCCATTTCCCACCCCATTAGAATGTCTTCCCAAACTTATATGAACCTCCAGCCTAGAATAAACCAGGCACATAGTACACACTTATTATGTGTGACTTCTACTGTTGTTGCTATGGTGAGTTTGCCTTTCTTACCTCTGATCCAATACTTATTAATTTTATGTTTTAGCAACAGGGTTCGCCTTATTTCCAAATTCTGGGCCTCCTGCATCTTCTACCCCTTTTACCCTGACAGTCTGAGCTTCCATGACAAAACATTCTGAAGGGTTCTTGAAAGTGTGACCCAGTCCTCCACGTCGTCCTGCAAAGACCTGTGTCACTTCGGCCCCACAGCTGCCCATCACATCACTCCTCTTGAGCTTTGGAGCTGCTTGGACATCAACTTGTGGGAGGTGACCTGCATCCACAGTGTTCGAGACTCGTAGAATAGTCAGCATAAGTTCCAGGAGGTATCGTGCCTCCTCACCACAGGTCAGCATGAGCCTGTGAATATCAGTCTAGCTTTACCCATTTTGCATCAACTATATCTTTTTTTCAGGGGAAAGGGGTGTTCTTCATTTAACCTGGAATCCAGCTCATGTGATTCTGTACTGTGAATAATATGGAATACTTGTACTGGGCTCCATCAAGGGTTCTCACACTCAGTTAAAAGCAATGGTTTGCAAGTAGTTGTGACATCTGAATTTCTTGGACAATTTCTGATTACTTTTACAACACAATGACAACATGGGGGCCATTTTAATACCAGATCTTATTTGGATGAAAATACAAAAATTCTTGGAGGCAATGGAATAAGTACCCAGCTACAGATTATCTAGGGGGTATACACCTCCATTCCCTTCAGAAAAAGGGCCTCACATATACTGAGCATGTTCACAGTACCAGGTCCCATTATGAGCACCTCAGTGCGCTATGCCATGTCCACAAGAAGGGTAAGCTAAGCTCTACTGGTCCTATTTTTCAGATAAGAAAAGTGAGTTTTGTTATGGTTACCAGGGGGGGAAGGATGGAGAGAAGGGATAGTTAGGGCATTTGGGATTGACATGTACACACTGCTGTATTTAAAATGGATAACCAACAAGGTCCTACTGTATGGCACAGGGAACTCTGCTCAATGTTATGTGGCAGCCTGGGTGGGACAGGAGTTTGGGGGAGAATGGATACATGGATATGCATGGCTGAGTCCCTTTGCTGTGTACCTGAAACTATCACAACATTGCTAATCGGCTATACTCCAATGTAAAATAAAAAGTTAAAAAATATATATGTATAACTCAAAAAAAAAAGTGAGGTTCAAAGAAGTTAAGATCATTCCCCAATTCTATGCATCTAGCAAGAAGCAGGGCTAGAAGTCAAAGTTATGCCTGCCTGGCTCTAAAGATTGTGGTATTGCCACTATGATGGATGGGAACTGAGGCAAACAAGCTGCTCAAAAAGTAAATGAATGGAAGTACTGGTAGACCTTCTTCTTGTGATACTTGAAGGAGCTGCTCTGAATCTACCAAAGCCAGGGCAAGGTGATGTGTTCAGACCCAATAGGTCCCTCACCTCATTTGGGAATTTATCACTACCCCCAGTAGACCCAGATCAGTGAAGGCATTTAATCGAATCCATTCATCCACCATTACTAATTGGTCTCCACAAGCCAACAAAAGAAAGATTCTGTTAATCCAATTGACCTTGGGACTGGCTTATCCTTTATCTCAATGCTCACTCAGATGGAGAAAAGTCCTCCAGGCCATGATCAGGAAAATGAGCAACCTCCACTAAAGATGGCAGCTTCTCAAAAGCCATCAACTTAATATCATAGGAGAGGAGGAGAGACAGATGGCAGATAAAGTACCTGGAAAAACCCAAAGATATACAAGGCCAGTGTAACAACTTATACATCCCACATTCCTCACAAATAGTACCATTCTCTCGATCTGATTGTCTTAAGAGACAAAGCACCTTTTGCACAGCCTGATATGCTCAGCCTTGATTTTTTATTTAAATGACTGGATATTTACGAGACAAAAGAGTGATGAAGATTCTTGGCTGAGTCAGCCAGACCTGGGTTTGAATCCCAAGTCCACTGAAGATAAGCTACAGGACTTGAGCAATTACTTAATGTCTCCAAGACTCCAAATTTCTTTATCTCTAGAAAAGGAAAAAACATAGCATCTCCCTGTCACTGAGTTGTGAGTTAAGTAAAGAAATACAGGTAAATCCCTGACACAAGGCCCAGCGCATAGGCAGTACTCAGTGAATGTTGGCTATTATCTCTAAGAAAGAAAATGGTTAGCTCGTCGATAAGTTGTAGAGGTCAACGTCAGTGCTGAAAATGCCTCTTTGCCGTACCCTGAATCTTCTTCTCTTGACTGATATGCTTATGATTTCTGAATTTCAAGCTTCTCTTAATTCATTATTTTGGGTGTCAGTGGGGTGATTAATGTTCCCCCAGGACTCTTTCCTCTTCACCCTGCTGGACTTATGTTTCTACTGGACAATCTCATCCACATTATGGTTTTAGCCATCTACTCATTCCCTCAACAAACGTTAATCTCTGTCGATCACCAATTACTGTGCTCTACACACAGAGGACCGCAGAGTATATCCACTCATCTCCACCTGGATGCCCTATATACCTAAAACTTGAAGTGTCTGAAACTTGACCTTCCATCTTTCTCTTAAAACATGCTTCTCCTGCTGCCTCCTTTCTTGCTCAAAGGTTCCACCAACCAACCAAACGAAAATCATCTTAGACTTCCTCTCCCTCCCTCACTCTCTACATCCAACTGGTCTCCAATTCTTATGGATCCCAGGTCTGGATGGCTCTCCCATCCCGTGTCTCTCCATTCACAGCTATTGTGTTCATATTCAGGGCTTGGAGGTCACTACGGCAGCCTCTGATGCGGCCTCACTACTTCTAGTCTTCTCCAGGGGAGCCCCCATGCACAGCACAAAGTCATCCTCTGAAACATGATTCTGAATCTGCCACTTTCCTGTTTAAAAACTTTCAAGGATTCACAAAGCCTCCTAAATGAAACCTCTTCTCTTTAGCAAGGAAGGCCCACCATGATCCAGCCCTGCCCACCTGCCCAGCCCAATCTCTGGCCATCTCTCAGCCACCCCCTTCACAACAAGCTGCAGCCCACGCGCCTTTCACAGCTCTGCACCGCAGCATATGCTGCTCCCTCTTGCTCACAATTCCCTTCCTACTCCTCGGTTACTCAGCTAACACCTAATCGTCATCTTTCATGAGTTCAAATCCCCCTACAGGCCTTTTCTGATGTCTCCTCTCCAGGTTATATAAGGTGACCTTCCTCTGTGTTCCTTCTAGCATGTTCCTTCTATAATAAGTATGACACAGAATTGTTACTTGTTTTTTTTTTCTTTTTCCTCTATTCTCTCAAAATCAGACTGTCATCTCTTTGAGGGTAGAGATTCTGTCTTTATTTTCAATGTCAAACATATTTTAAGAATAAAAATAACATGTCTCCAAAGAAGACATACAGATGGGCAAGAAGCACATGAAAAGCTGCTCAACATCACTAATTATTAGAGAAATGCAGATCAAAACTACAATGAGGTATCACCTCACACCAGTTAGAATGGGCATCATCAGAAAATCTACCAACAACAAATGCTGGAGAGGGTGTGGAGAAAAGGGAACCCTCTTGCACTGTTGGTGGGAATGTAAATTGATACAGCCACTATGGAGAACAGTATGGAGGTTCCTTAAAAAACTAAAAATAGAATTACCATATGACCCAGCAATCCCACTACTGGGCATATACCCAGAGAAAACCATAATTCAAAAAGACACATGCACCCCAATGTTCATTGCAGCACTATTTAC
This sequence comes from Grampus griseus, assembly GCF_964374135.1. Lineage (NCBI taxonomy): Eukaryota > Metazoa > Chordata > Mammalia > Artiodactyla > Delphinidae > Grampus > Grampus griseus. The sequence goes on from NC_139008.1 coordinate 25,916,877, forward strand.
AATAGCCAGGTCATGGAAGCAATCTAAATGCCCATCAACAGACGAATGGATAAAGAAGTTGTGGTACATGTATACAATGGAATATTACTCAGCCACAAAAAGGAACGAAACTGGGTCATTTGTAGAGACACGGATGGACCTAGAAACTGTCATACAGAGTGAAGTAAGTCAGAAAGAGAAAAACAAATATCGTATATTAACGCATATATGTGGGATCTAAAAAAATGGTACAGATGAACCAGTTTGCAGGGCAGAAATAGAGACACAGATGTAGAGGACAAATGTATGAACACCAAGGGGGGAAAGCGGGGATGGGGGGTGGTGGGATGAATTGGGAGATTGGGATTGACATATATACACCAATATGTATAAAATCAATAACTAATAAGAACCAGCTGTATAAAAAAATAAAAATTAAATTCAAATATTAAAAAAAGAATAAAAATTAAAATTTTTTAAATAAAAATAAATTTTTTACAAATGTACTGATACCAGAAATTTTCTAAAAGCAAATATTATATGTGTATCAGGAGAATAATTATAATGATGATAACAATACCACCTATTTCTAAGTGCTTAATACAACTAAACACTTTACAGGCATAGTTCATGCAACCCTTTTAGCCACTCTACGAGGAGGTACTATTGTGTTCTCATCCCTGGGGGGATGAGGCAAGTCCAGAAAGGCACGGTTCCTGATGCGGTTCTGGCATTTTCCTTTTCTGTGACCTGAAGGCAATTCACTTAGTCCCTGTTTGTTTCCTCATCTCTGCAACTGGGAAAGATTCACTGTGATCATATTTACAAAGTTACTGGCGCAAAGCTGACACTAAAGGTTAACACCTCTTCCCCCAAAGGATGACCTCTCACAATCTGTCCAAACCAGTTCTGCAGGAATATTATTAACTTCTTAAATTGGAGATGTCAACCTCTGGTTGGCTGGTTTGGCTCTGGCTTTTTCCAATAAACCAGCTCTGAGTCTCTCCCCCTCCGTGCCCCCCACCCCCTCCAAAACCCCATCAATACCAACTTCATGGAAAAGGTGGGGCTCAGGACAAGTGATCTGGGATGGAGTGAGTGTGATCACCACTCCCATACCGTTTACTTGATAACTTTAAAAAAGTGGAAAGCTTAGCAGTTTGTTTTTAAGGTTGTGAAGCAAAACTGAAAATGTTGGTTAATATTTCAATCAACTACACCTGAAAGGCCTCACCCCACGCTACGTACCCAGGTGTGGAAGCCCAGAGATTTGACACAAGCTGGGATTTGCCATGATGGGATTTAAAGGCAACCTGCTGGCCTGGAGATGCTGAAGCTGTCTTCCCATCAGCTCCCACCTCCTTCCGCTCCTCCCCCAGCCCTTCCCAGCTCTTCACCCAGGAATACACTGACATTTCAAAATGTATTGATTACAGGGGAAGACTAGGTTTGGGCGGGGGAAGGGGGAGAAATTGATTGATTTTATTATTTGTGGGAGGAAAAAAGAAGACTAAAACAAGGGTGCTTTTGTTTGGAGGACAAAACCAAAATTTTCGGTTGAATGAGGCTGAATTAAGCACTTAAAGTTCAATCTTTTCAGGGTGCTGACAGTGCGGGTGGAGATCAATACAGAAACAATTTGCACCATGGAGAAGCCAGGCTCTGGTTATTAATGACTAATTATACCAAGTTTTCTGCAGGATGGGGTTAGTTCTCTTAAAGGGTGTGATACAGCAGGACTCGTGGCAATGTTGGATCCAGGGCAGGGATTCAGTTCCCAGAGCAGCGAGTCCACAGCTTAGGATCAAGCAACTCCCGGAGGACTCTGCTCTGTGAGACCCACTTCACAGTCTGCCACTCACAAATCAAGGTACAGGAAGCTCATTTCGTTTTTATCAGAATTTTTAAAATATGACCACCAATGGCAAGGCTGATATTTAACCAAGAGCATCAGTATGGCCATACTGGTTATTAACATACAGAAATTCTTCCATAGTAGTCAGTCAACAATCACCCTTGGAACCTCCCAGACCTCCACCCCCACATAATCCAAGAACTAAAGAGTTAACACCTGGCACAGCAAGGGGTCTCCAGATTCTGCCCCAGCATCCATTCAGATGAGTCAGTGCTCATGCCCTACAGGTGGTCAAATATTTTTAGTATGATCCCAAGCACAGATAATGACTTTCTACGATCATTAGTCATCACAGCCAGTCTACAAACCCAGATGCCTTCCTTTGGGGGAGGGGGTATTTAGTGTATATATAAAGTACACATTATATATGTGTACACACATACATATGTATACATATATAGTTATATATATATGTAATGATGTAGATATCATATATAGTTTTATATATACAGATAGTTAATTTAAACTTGGTGTGTTTGGGAGATTTCCATGTTAGCACATATAAGTGTATCTCACCTTTGTAACAGCCATATAACACTCAATAGTACTGGTGTATCATAATTAGCCACTCCCTTATTGATGAATATTTAGGTTACCCCTACTTTTTCACTATTACAACAATACTGTAATGAACATCTTGAACATATGGTATTCCACACACCCCTGGACATTTCCAAGATAGATTCCAAGAAAGAGAACTGCTGGATTAATGGGGATGTGCATTTCTAATATTGATAGGTCCTGACAAATTAGTCATACTTTCTTTTATATACAAATGATGAGGGCATGTACACCATTTACCTGGATGGTTTGCAGACATTAGCCCCCCTCCAGTCAGTCTCCAGTTGACTTGAAGAGCCTCTGTGATGTGTCCATCTGCCTTTAACCACCAGAGTCCCCCAAGCACTTTCACGTCTGTTCCGGCCCACAGTTGCCCACAAAGAGACTGAGCAAAGCTTCGTTGCTGTTTCTGGTCAACAGATTATTCCAGATGCCCGAAAGCTTCCAGTCTGTTGAGTTGCCTGAGTATAGCAAACAGTGAAGTTCCCTGCAGAGCCTGGAAGAATGGCCTTCTGGCCAACCCTGTGCCATCGGTTGTCACTCAGTCCCTGAAGCTGCTTTGCTTTTTGCCTGCACAGGCACATAAAGTCCCTCTGAGAGCTCTGCCAACTTCTGGCCGCCACACCTTGCCTAGGACATCAGCAGTCCTCTTATGAAAAGTAGCTGTCTGTCTCCGTCCCTCTAATCATAGGACCTCAGGCCACGCAGAGGGGTAAAGGGAGAACAGATGCTCACCCGTCCCCTCTGCGTTCCTCCTTCCCACAATAAAAGCTCGAGGGCCTGGGAGGGGACAGAGGAGAGGGAAGCAGTGCCCGCAGTAGAAGCATCTAGACCCCCAGCTCAGTCAGCCAAAATGCCCCACTACAAAAGCATTTTTATTTATTCCATGAAGGACTTGAGGCAGCTCCAAAGAAGGTACACAACATAATAAAATTGGAAAATGTAATTAAGAAACAAAGCAGGGGAAAATATACTTGAGACAGGAAATGAAGACCAAGGGGAAATGCATCTAATGCAATTCACTAGGTTCTTCACAGTTTCAGGCATTTGGACTCCAACTGGATGCCAAGCTCCCTGGTGGCCAAGCCAAAGCAAAAAAAAAAAAAAATGGGGGATGAGGCGGCGGATTTCAAGTTAGTATCCAAATCCACAATGGGTATGAAGAAAGTTCCCACATTCAGACTTTGAGAATAATCATGAAGTGAAAACAGGAAATAAATACGACACAATTCAATTTCTCAGAACAGTCCTGTTATTCCTTTGAACGTGGGTCCCAGGAGCTGAAAACCCAGCCAAGCTGCCCCTCCAAGCCAGGCAAGACCTTTCTGAGCTGACCTGATGATTCGTTTCCCATTTGAGCCCCACCCCAGGACTTCCACTCCACCCAGGCTCCCCCCTGCCCTGCCCCTCCTCGAGGTGCTGCCCAAATCAGGGGGAAAAAAGGCAATTTTTTTCTAAACAAAGAGAAAAGTTGAATGGGGTGAGTAAAATTGCACCAGAAGACCTAAATTCAGACCCGTGATTTAGCCATCCATCTTCTAGATCCACAAAATGAGGGGTCAGAGACCAAAAGAGAAACTCTTTCCACCTCTGACAATATTATGTCTTCTGACTGGCAGAGGCCCTGCTTTCCAGGGTGGGGGAATTCGCTGACATCTACAAACCATGGCAACTTTGATGAGAGGGTCAGGAGAGGGGCCCTCTATGATGGGGCCGTTTCACTTCATTTTTTGCTTGAAATGTCTCACCCTGCCTGTGCCCTCACCACCCCACCCTCAGGGTTTTGCTGGCATGTTAGGCTGACGGAGCTACAAAGATGAACTGCAGGCTTAGAGGCGGTAGATTCGTTTTGCAAACAGAAACAAAAACAAAACAGAGGCAAGACAAATTTTTCAGCCTCTTCCTTTCCTTACCATAAATTGTTGCATAAAACCAGCAGCCTGTTTTCCTGTAGGTTGGAGCCCCGGGTGTGTCCTGGAAGCCGAGCCTTGAGCGCCATCTAGGTGCCTAGGGAGGCACTGCAGGCCTCGCCTCCCTGTTCTTGCAGACCCTCCCCCTCTATACCCCCTTTTCCCATTGCTGGGAGGTCTCGGGAGAGGGGAGGTGGGGAGGTGCGGAGCTGTGGATTTTGCAGTCTGACCCTTCCACTTACCTAACTGTGGAGTCTTGCTCAGTTCGTTCTCTTATCTGCAAAGTGGGGACAATCATGCCCATTTCACCGAGTGATTGGAAGATTAAGTAAGAAAATCTATATAGTCTGGCATATAACATAGGATCAATAATTTATTATTCCCTTCCCCCCCCCCGCAACATAAATAGGCTCAGCCCACAGACAAGTTTCTCGCGAGGGTTTCCTTTACTCATCTGCAAACCAGGGATGGGAACCTTGAAGGGATGCTGGAAGCAGAGGGAAGGTAACCGATTATACAACTCCTGGCACACAGTGAGTGATCAACTGTTATTAAGGGGAAGGAAAGGAAACTGTAAATCTGAGGCACTGAGTTTATACAAACATATGAGACAGTTATAAACACAAATAAGACAGTCTCATAGGAGAGAACCAAATGTAAATAATAATACAAGGTAATAAATTAGATGAACGAACAAAGTGCATGTCAATATAGCTTTCCAGCCTATATCAATTACCTCACTTAACCCCCAGAAACACCCTGCAACAAAGGATTGTCACCCCCAATTTAGAGACGAGCCAGGGGAGGCTCAGCGAGGGTAAGGGGACACACCTCAGACTTAAGACTGTTCGTGTCCCCATTTCTTCTCGGCTACTATTCCAGGTCTGACCCACCCTCTGTAGCCTTCCCAAAATGGATTCCCCATTTCTGCCCCTGAAGTAGAAGAAGTTCAAAATCTGACCCTTCCTTCCCACCTCTCCCCTCTCCTCTGCCCCCGGTACTCCATCAGCCCAAAGTCCAGTCTATTCCAATTCGCCACGTCCCTTCTGTCCAGCCCCTCTTTACATTTCCACTATCCTCTTCCCAGTTAGACCCCCTGCACTCCTCAGGAGCCTCTGATCTGGACTCCGCTTGCCAGCTCTTTTCCCTGAAATCCCTCCTGTAGGGGCTCCCAGGGGGACCTCACACCTTTCAGTAGGTCCTTTCAGCGGGTCCCACTACAATTCTAACCTCTCTAGGCTGCTCGCCTTCCTCCAGGAAGCTCTTCCCAGCTACACTCCCCACAAGCACCTCTGCTTTCCCTCAACACAGACAGGTTGTTCACACCTCTGACCACACCTTAAAATAAACTGGGGAAGGTTTACAACACACCGTTTGCCAACAAGCACATGAGAAGATGCTCAAGGTCACTAGCGATCAGGGAAGCCACAATGAGATACCACTTCATACCCACTAGAATGGATATGATAAAAAATACAGACAACAATAAGTGCTGGTGAATATATGCAGAAATCTGAAGCCTCACACACTACTTGTGGGAATGTAAGTGGTGCAGTTGCTTTGGAAAACAGAGCTGGCAGTTCCTCAAAAGGTTAAGCACAAAGTTAACCACATGACCCAGCAATTCCACTATTTTGTATATATCCAGGAAAATTCAAAACATATATCTATGTAAAAACTTATACACAAATGTTCATAATTACACTATTCATAATATCCAATTATCCTGGATTAAAATCCCTGGGGTGGGGACCAGGAATCTGCATGGATAACAAGTGTCCCTTCTCAGACATTCTGAAAGTTGAGAAACACTGACCTACAGAATCAAATTCATCCAAGATCTGTGTCACAGCCAAGACCATGCCTTTAGGGCCTGGCTCTGCTTGCACCTCTGACTTCATCAGTCACTGTTCCTGCCCGGCTCCATACAGCTCCACCAACACCTGCTGCCCCATGTCACAGAAATGACCTCTCCCTTCCCCTGCACTTGGCTCCTGCAATTGGCCTCCAGGCCCCCACTCCAGTATCATCTCCTTTGGCAAACCTTCCCTGAGCCCATATATATATATATTTATCTCCCAGGGATTTTCAACCAGGGGTGACTATGCTCTCTAGGGGACACTTGGCAAATTGCTAGATATTTTTAATTGTCACGACTTGGGGTGGGGAAGTACTACCATCATTTGATGAGTTGACTTCAGGGATGCTGCTAAACATCCTACAGTACAACAGGACACACACACACACACACACACACACACACACACTCACTCACTCACCTCAAAGAATTATCCAGCCCACCCAAAATGTCAATAGTGCTGATATTGAGAAATCCTGCTACAGCCTATTGTCATGTGAGTTCCTCAAGGACACGGAATGTGTAAGATTCAACACATAACCTCAGTACCAGGTACAGAGCCTGGCACACCACAGAGGAATGGATTATCTGTTCCCCTCATCTGGCATTTGGCTGTGTTCATTCACACCCACCATATTCAAAAAAAAAAATTGTAGCTGCTAACAAAAACCTACGCAATACAACAGGATAAAATAAATGAGAGTGTCTTAGGAGAAAATAAGATGAAGCCATATGTGGGTTGGGATCAGGTAAGCATCAGGAATGGTGATTATAGCCATAAGGTAGAGATGAGCTGAAATTTGACTCTAGGCTTCCTGTTGGCCATAGCAAAGAAAGAAACATGAGATTCATCCACTCAATAAAGATACCCCCGTTGCTCAAGGGAAACACAGCTTTCTCTGATGCTGAGGCATGACAGGCACTGGGAGTGAAATAGGCAATCTCAGCAGCATCAACACCCCAGGAGTCTTTCATGACTATTTTTTACAACTTCCTCTGAGTTCTCCTTTCCTCCCTGACCTCATTCTCTTTGCCATGTAACCTGGTAGTTTCTCCCCACTCCTTGAGTTTGGGCTTGGCCATGTGACTTTCTTTGGTCAAAGGGATGAAGACAGACATGATGCAAGCAAGAGCTTAGATGGTCATGTGAGGCTGGATGTGCCTTCTTGCATCTCTGCCATCATCATAAGAAGGACATGCCCTAGCCAGCCCCCTGGTCCAAAGAGTCAATCTGACTCAGGTTAACCCACAGTCCTGCAACCTGCAGCGGAACCACCCAGCTGAGACCAGCCTAGCTCAGCAAATCCTGATGGCCTACAGTTGCATGAGCAAGCCCGGCTGAGTTCAGCAGACCCTCCCCAGCCATCCCTCCAGATGCAAGAGCTAAGTACATGTTTATTGTTACATGTCACAGCATAGGGAAGGTTTGTTATGTGGCATTATCCTGGCACTAGCTAACTAAAACATCTCCCAAATGCAAAGTGAAGGCATAACGCCAAAGCATGGCAAACATAAATTAGTAAATATAAGCAATCTTTTGCAGGGCTAAGACAGAGCAAATTGTCCCATGTTAAGTTTTCCCCCAAGTAGGTAGTAATTCCTTGACAACAGACCACATGTCCCCCTAAGTGACCACCACAGAGCTGGGCACTTAAGGACACTTGATGCGAATGTGTCAGTCAGTATTTGATTGGGAACATAAGCAACTGGGAGCATTTCAGCCAAATGCTGGAATGAACCAAAGTCAAAATGCATGCAAAACTAGACAATAATTGATTAAATTGGACAGTCTATAGATTCAGATGATCTAAATGCCCTCCAGCATATCAGATCTGCCAGAGGACCTAAAACAGAAAATGCATGGCAGGTTTCCTAGTCTTAGCTCCCATGTGGCATCCACCCTTCCACAGGTTGAGTTCTTTCCAACCACCTCAGACCCCTCAGCAATGGGTCCAAGAGTTCTCTTGATCTCTCATTCTTGCACAAGGCTCCACTTTCAACTCAGAGAGACAATTTCTGTCCTCCTCTCCATTGGGTAACAGGCCTGAGATCTCTGGCCTGACTGCGCAGAAGTTAAATGGTCTGGCTGCCACCTCTACTTATGTTCTCCCAATTCCTCATGCAACAGAATGGTTAAAGGTATGGACTGTGGAGGCAGGCAGTCCCAGGTTTCTACTGCAGCTCTGTCACTATGTGCTGTGTGACCTTGGGGAGGCACTTAACCTCTCTGGGCCTCAGTTGTCTTAACTGTACAATAGACATCATAATACTTACCTACCTTAGAGTTGTTGTTAGGATGGAAAAAGATAAGGCATATAAGGTACTTAGCACAGCCCCTGGCACATAGTGTTTAATGAGTGTGAGCTATTATCATTTGGCTTTGAATTCAGAGTGGACTGGTCAGATGGATCTTCCATGGGGTGGAATGGGGAGCAGAGGTGAGAGGACCTACTATGAGTACCTACCTACTGTGTGCTGGCAACTGTGCTAAGTTCTCTCACTTAATCCTCACCACCACCACCTACTTCGTTACCATGGCATGGCAGTGGGAATTCCCACATCAAGTGGGAATTTTCCTATTGTTCTGGAATTGACAACTATGGCAGACAGCTGGCTTCTAGATCAGGGTAGGAGATCTCCAAGAGAAATTGCTCCCAGGGAGGACAATCACACAAACCCAGGTTTGCCTGGGATGGTCCCAACTTATACCTGATGTCTTAGCACAACTATTTATAACTCCCCACTCCCTTTCATACTCAGAAGTGTCCAAGTTTGAACAATAAATTATATGGTCACCTACCCTGGAGCCAGGGATGAGGTGACTTATAAGAAGGTGAGCTAATGTCCCCATCCTTGAGGTGCAGAACCACAAGACCCCTCCAGTGCTGTCATCAGACCAAAGTCAAAGTGAGGATTCTTGGGAAAGTTTACTCTAAGCAAAGTAAGCACCTCTTACTCCCTGCACCCTCAGAGCCCTTCAGGGATGCCCGTGACTCTCTGTACAGGAGAAGCCAAAGGGAGCTGAGAGGCCTCCAGCCTCTGCGTTTGGGGGCTTGAGGCCAAGTATGATTGAAAGGAAACAAAGGGAGGCAGGGCTGGCCCTCTATTAGGGGGCTCAGTGACAGACAGGACACAGGTGAAGTTGGGACCAAGCCCACCACCAATGACAGGGCCACCGCATTTGCACAAGTTTGAGCCACAGACAGACCTGGTGTCACTCTGGCTGATGCCAGGTCAGAAGTGCCACCCCACAGCTACAGCCTTGCCAAGTTAAGTAACACCCTTTCCCTATCCCTCCCCCCACCTCTTTAGGCCCCTGCCATTGGGAAGGGAGAGAAATTTCCATTGGATCTGAAATTGGAAGTTTAACCTGGACCTGACTGAGATTTTTAATAGCTGAAAGTAATCAGAAAGTTAAGGGAGCTGCCAAGCAGTGGGGTAGAGATTTACCACACAGTTGATAATATAATTGAAAAAATGGTTCCATGTTTCTATCCCATGGAGTTGAAACTTCTTCCCAGACTAATTACCTGTCATTTACTGTGTACATTGTGCTAAATGCTTTACATATTTTAGCTCACTTAAACCTCACAACCCTTACCCCATCTAACAGATGGGAAAACTGAGGCTCAAAGAGGTAAAGGACCTTGCCCAAAGGACTCCAGCTAAACAATGAGCAAAGATTCAAACTCAGGTCTATCCACCTGCACGGCACTTTCCCCTGCATCAAGCTGTTTCTTCCATCCCATCTTCACCCACCTCCATTCACAGATGTCCCCTGGGCCTCATCAATTCCACGTTGCAGGCCATAGCCCCAGCCTGTTAAATGGCATGTGGCCACTGTGGGAGAAGGTTCTAATTGTGTCTGACCACAAGGTCTGCTGGGAGTTAATAAATTATTCCAAGAGAATATCTGCACTGAAGGCATTATTGACTAGCGTCCATTTCCTGAGCTGGCATAATTTTTTTGCTGGCAACTGTTACAAAGCAAGTGCAAGTGCAAATCTTGATGCTTCATCTATGGGATCCCTTGCTTATCACCAAGGCTACATCTTCAAAGCCTGCCTCCATAGTCAAGGCCATTAAAGAGGGACAACCCCTTAGGAAAGAGGAAAGATAAGTTTTAGGGGTCCCCAGGTTTCCACAGAAGAGGCAATTCAGTTCTATTCTTTATGGGTTTTCAAATGAATATCATTTTCTCCATCCCAGTCTCACTGTTTTCCTTCCTTGCAGTATTGTATACCCAATAAATAGAAACAACCCAAATGTCCATCATTAGGGAAATGGTTGACTAAATCATGGTACATCCACACAATAGAGTGCCATGAAATCATACTAAAAGAATGAGGAAGATCTCTATGTCCAATATGGAGTGGTCTATAATTTATAACTTTTAAATGAAATCAGCAAGGTTCAGAAAATAGTATATAGTTTTGTATAGGAAAGATATGAGCATATATCTTTGTTTATATTAGCAAAATAAAACATGGAAGAATAGATCATCAGAAAGTGGTTCCCATCAGTGGGGAGATAAGGATAGAGGTAATCAGAATGGAAGTGGGACTGCACTGAGGCTGAGAGTGGGAGGAGGTACCAAGAAAGGAGGAGTGTGGGAGTGGTCTGCTCCACCAGATGCAGTCAATCAGATGTACTATCTGCAGAGAGTTTAAAAAACAGTAATAAACCTAACTATGTGCTAAAAGCAATGTGGTGTCCTGGACTGGATCCTGGGTCCAAAATAAAGGTCATTGGTGGAAAAACTGGTGAAACCTGAATAAAGTCTATCATTTAGTTAACAGTATTATATTGATATTAATTTCTTAGTTTTGACAAATGTATCATGGTTGTATAAGATGCTACTATTAGGGGAAACTGGATGAAGGATAAATATGGGAATTCTCTGTGCTATCTTTACAACTTTTCTGTACATCTAAAATTATTCCAAAATACAAGGTTTATTTTTTTTAATATATGAGACATGTTGAAGGGCATATGAATGAATAAGCAATATGAAATGAGGAGAAGGAAGCAACTAAAAGTCATCTGCTTTTTATTATCACTGTGTACTGGCACCACTAAACAATATCAGTGATAGAACACCTACCTTGTGCCCCCAAGGCAACCACTCACCAGCAACCCCTCTTTGTACCCCCAATGTTTTGAGGATAACTTTTTAATACTATTCTTAGTTTAGAATGATGTAAATGTTTTATGTATACAAAAAATAAAACAAAATTTGAAAATAAAAAAGCAAGAGCCATAATACTGGGCATAAATAATCCAAATCTGAGAACCATCACCACAGACCCCTGTCTAGTTCAGGTTTTGGCAACTCCTCACCAAAATCCCACAGCCATAAACATCATGGCGGAATTCAAATCCAAGTCCAAATGAGCCCAGATGGACCTTCGGGGGCGGGGGGGGGGGGCGGTGACGTTACACAAAAAAATATCAGAATGGGAGCTTGCAGTTCTTCTTCTGTCCCCTTAGAAGTGTCAACAGGGACATGAAGATGTCATCATCGTCAGGACTGCACTTTGTCCTCGTAACAGGACTCTGCTCTTCCAGGGAAATCACACTGGCAGAGCCTCGAGTGCTAAATCTAATGCCAAGAGGCCATGGGCAGAGCAGAAGGAAAGCTGAGGACAGGCCCTGTCCATTCAGCCAACAAACAGTCCCTTTGAACAACGTATCTCAGAGTTCTTCCCTAAAAGGAAGCCCCCTCCTCATGGAAACCCCACAAAGAGCTCATCACAGCCTCAGCTGCGTGACTTTCATATTTAACTACGAGCTTCTACTGAAGCATGTTTTATGGTTATAGTCACAATTTCCAAGCCCTACAGCTCTCTGCCCACCTTGGAGCCTTTGAATCGGCTCTTTCCTCTGCCCTGCTTGCCCCCAGGTATCTGCAGGACTCATTATTCAGGTCTTTGCTCAAAGCTACCTCCTCAGAAAGGGCTTCCCTCACGCCCCCCCCATCACTCTCCATCCCTTTACCCCACTTTATTTACTCTCAGAATGCTCACTCACTGTCTCTTGACATTTACCCATGTGTTGACTTGTCTGCTGTCTTCCATCTCTGAAAGCTCCATAAGAGCAAGGTCTATCCATGATGCATCCCCAGAGCCTGACACTTTTCAGAGTAAACTGTAGGTGCAAAGGCCAGGAGATGCAAATGGCCATGGTGTGCTAAAAGAGCAGGAAGAAGGCTAGCATGGCAAGAGGGAGAGCGCTGGGGAATGAGCTAAGAGAGACAGGCAAGGGTTGGATCACAAAGGCCACTGTGGACCAGCGTGAGTGGTTTGGGTTTTGTTCTGGGTACAATGGGTAGCCTCTGGGGAGTTGTAAGCTGAGGAGTGACATCATCTGATTATGTTTAGTCTAAAGATCACTTTCATTGCTATATGGAGAACAGACAGAACAGGGCAAGAGGTAAAGCAGGAGGACCAGTTATAAAGGCTACTGGAACAGGCCAAGGGAGATGGGATGGTGGCTTGGTTTAGGGGTAGCATTGAAGATGGACAGAAGTAGACAGAAGGCTTGTGGATGTATCTTGGCCATTTGCTATGAACTGGATGTGGAATGTAGGAGAAAGAAAAAGGCAAAGATGGTTACAGGCTTAAGGAGCTGAGCAAATGAATGGATGGTGGTGGTATTTACCAAGATGAAAGTCTACACCTTCGGCGGGGGTAGGGGTAGAGAATGAAAAATTGTCACGTTTGTGAACTCCATGAACATCAAGGAGCCAGAGAAGCTTAATATGAGCTTTTGGGAACCACTAACCACTCCTTTCTTCAGAGCACAAGCCCCTTCCCTTCTGGCAAAGACATCTTCCTTGCTTAGCCAAGCCCAGATTCCTTGCAAAGAGAAGAAAGGAAAGACGTTGTTTTGATTCACAAAAGGACCACAACAAAGATGGGTCTATATTAGACTTTGCACCAAAGTCCGGTGGGTTACTAATTTCCACAGATGGCCCACAACATGCACACCATTCTTCACATGAAGGAGGGTGCTATTTCCCCTCTCCTTCAGGCTGGGCTGGCTGCACCAGCTATGAGCAATGGAATGTGATGGAAGTGACATGCCAAGTCTTCTGAGCCTTAAGAGGACTGGTGACTTTTACTTCCTGCTCATTAAAACCAGCTGCCATGCTGGGAGAAGCCCAACCCACCCAAAGAGAACACACAGAGGATAAGTGAGGCTCCCTGGTCGAGCTCCCAGCCAATAGCTGTGTGAGTGAGCCACGTGGGCGCTCCAGCTGAGTCGCAGTCCCACGTGACTGCAGTTCTAGCTAACGACACGTGGACCAGAAGTTTTGCCAGTTGAGCCAAGCCAACCTCTGGAATCATAGCAATAATAAGTTTATTAACCCACTAAGTAGTTAATATGCAGCAATTGGTAATTGAAGTACTCAATCTAATAACTACCTTGATTCTAGGATTCCTTTGATGAAGTAATAATCCTACATTCAACGCACGTATCAAATGAAAAGTGCATCATGATTTTAGAATCCTTAAAAATCTGCTCAGTGCATGTCTTAGGATCAAGAATATGGCCACTAGATGACATACACAGGTACTTCAAGCTCCGTATCCTCCAGATTCCCACATTTACTTCAATTACATGCAGATAACAGAACGAATCTTTAGACAACTCAGATTGCATCTGGCTTATCACCTGGTTTGTCCCTAAATTTATTGCTTCTTCAGAGTGAGCAGACATGTTCCTCTCTCTCCCCCTCTCAGGGCATATTTCAATAACACTCCTTTTTGATGAAGTAATACAAGACACAGACGCAGTCCTAAAACTCAATTTATGGAAGTCAGTGGAGACCAGAGTTTGGATTGAAACTCTCAACCTTGCCTAATTAATGACACACATTATTGCCCCTGTTCCCCTAACTGAAAGCAGCCTCCAAACCTTGACGTGTTTTCCCAACAATAAAATGCAGTAAATAAATTAGTGTCCTGAGGGACCACAGCGCGAATAAAGGGAAAGCCACAAAAGATAGATGATGTCTCAACTAATGTTATGATTTATCGATCTCCACTTTGCTCATTTTGCAACGTGGGAGAGCTCATTTTTCTGCCAGGCCCACAGTGGTGTCACCCTTGCTAATAGATATGATTACCATTCCCAAAACCATGTTTGTGAAAATAAGAAGTGTAGCTACTCTCCGCTGCTGACCTCAGCAGTTTTCTTTTATTATGTGTGCTGGACCTGCCAAGAACCGAAATTGATGCCCTTATCTGGGGACTCTGTTGGATGGTCACAAGCTTTTTTCTCATTTTTCTTCCAAACAAGTTCATCTTTAAGCAACTACAGGTCCATGGTTTAAATTACTGAGTTGACACATCATCTGTTTTCAGTATGTGTAACCTCACAAGGAGGATCTTTCGTGCGGTGGGAGAGCAGGAAAGGAGAGAGAAGCGTCACCACTAACCATTTTTGGCCCATGTGCCAACTTGAGTTTAAAGATGTATTTGTTGGGACACAACACAAACTAATTTGGATAGTTCGATGATTCCATTCGGGAAACACTGATGGGTACAAGTATTATGCTAAGCATCCTGGGGTCGCCAGTTATTCAATAAGTATTTATTTGGCATCTACTGTATGCTAAGTGCTGGTGTTGCAGAGTGAGCAAAAATGGACATTGTCTCTTTTCCCATGGAAACTGTGCCCCAATGAGAAAAGACAGAATTTCAAAAGCAAGAGAATAGCATGCATTGATGTACTACACCACAGCTGTGCTGTGTAGCACACACCAGTGGTTTCCAATGACAAGCATTAAATCTTGCTTGTGCATCTATGGTTCAGCCTGGGTCTGGCTGATACATGCAAGGCTTGGCTCCAGGCCATCGGTTCAGTTCAGGTCCGTTCCAGGCATTTCTCATTCTTCCAGGACCAGCAGGTTACCCAGGGCATTTTACTCTCATGGCCATGGCAGAAGTGAAGAGTGCAAGCCCAACAACTCTGTGATATTCCAACCTCTGCTCATGTCACACCTACTAATATCTGGTTGGCCAAAATGAGTCATATGGCCAAGTCCAGAATCATGGGATAAGAAAATAAACTCCACCCACAATTGGAGAACGAAGGAAGTAAACATTTGCTGGGCAATAATCCAAACTATCACACAGAATGATGTGATTTTTAAAAAGTAATTTGGGAGGGATCAGAGAGAACAGAACCCAGTAAGTAAAGGGGAAACAGAGAATAGAATGCTGGTTTCCAGTGGCTGGGGCGGGGGGAGGGAAATGGGGAGATGTTGGTCAAAGGGTACAAATTTCCAGCTGTAAGATGAGTGAGTTCTGGGGATCTAATATTCAGCATGGCGACTATAGTTGACAGTACTGTCTTATAAGTTGCTAAGATGGTCTCACCACCACCAAAACAACAATAAAAAAGGTAACTATGCAAGGTGATGGAGGTGTTTACTAAACTTATAGCTGTAATCACTTCACAATATATACATGTATCAAATCATCACATTGTACACCTCAAACTCACACAATGTTACACGTCAATTATGGTTAATAAAGTTCCAGGGGGCAGAGGCAGGAGGAGATCTGTGACTGAGTACACCCAAAGTAACTCTCCTGATTTGCCACCATTCTGGAAAAGGAAGACCAGATGTTTGGCGGAGGTGGTCTGGTAAAGATAAAGCCTCAGAATTGAAAGACCTGGATGCACAGACCCACCTCTACCCTCAACTAGCTCAGTGATTTCTTTGCTCTTCAGTTTCCTCATATGTAAAATGATGGGCATTAAGTAACATGAGCAGATATGTGCACTACAATATATGGTGCATCACAGACTCTTGAATATGTGTTGAACAAATAAATGAATATTTAATGCAGCATTATTTATAATTATAAAAATGTAGGAATTACCTGAAGGTCCTCAATAGGGCAGTAACAAAATAAATAATGGTAAGTCCATACCTTGGAATATTATGTAGCTATGCAAAATGGTCTCATCATAAAAACTCATTATTGAAAATGTGGAAAATACAGAAAGATGCCAAGAAGAAAATAAAACTCCCCCCCCCCCCCCCCCCCGCCAAAGACAGCCTCTATTAACATTTTGAAGGATGCCCTTCCATTCTGTACGGTATTTTTTTATGTGTGGGCCTTCATGCGAGAGTGTGTATCTAACACAATTGAAAGCATATCAAATGTATGAATTTGGATACTGCTTTTCCCCCCTTAATATTATTTTGAGGTGTTTTCCCATATCTATACATTTTTACAAAGAGATTTAATGAAAGCATATCAAACTTATGAATTTGGATCCTGCTTTTCCCCCTTAACCTTATTTCAAGGTATTTTCCTATATCTATACATGTTTACAAAGAGGCTTAATGATGTTGAGAAATCGGTACTAATTTTATGAGGGTAGAAAACTGGAATGCAACATTATATATTCAAAGAGATTTCAATTACATAAACACCTCATAAAGACAGACGTGTGTGTTATGTATGTCTGTATGAATGACTGTGAAGAAAAACACCCAATGTTAGTAATAGTTGTCTTTGGGTAGTGGGATTATGGTTGCCTGTCTCCAGCAATTGGCCTCATTTCCCCAATCTTCACTTGCACACACACACACACACACACACACACACACACACACACACACATGCACGCACACACACACACCCTATTGTCCACACCGGCCAGGCCTTTGCTTATGCTGTTCGCTATGCCTGGAATGCCTTTCCCTCATTTCTACTTATTTAAATTCTTCACATCTCCAAAATTCTCTTCCAAAAAACCTTTTGAAAAACTTGAGTTGATAAGGCAAGAGCTTTGTTCAGACAGGTTCTGTCTCAATCCAGGCCCCTCTCCTTATTGGTTGTGCAAACTTGGGCAAGTCAAATCATCCTTCTCATCCCAATTTTCCCATCAGTAACATTGGATTATAATAATAATAGCTGTCTCAAAGGGTTGCTATAAGGATTAAAGGAGAGAATGTCTTTCAAATTCCTGTCAAAAAATAGTCAAGTTTATTTTAGTGAATGTCAACAAATATGAGGTCCATATCCTCTTTCCTACCACAGTTCTCCACCCCATGTTCTGGGTAGTATTTTGCCTATATATTCACCATCTTCTGTCAAAGTTTACTTTTAAGTCTCCTGCAGTCAAAATTAGTGCAACTGCTAAGAACATCACCCCCCAATTTAGACAGAGTTGGGTGGTGTCCCAGCTCTGACATCTACTAGCCGTGGGATCTTGAACAAATCATTTTATCTCTCAGAGCCTCTGTTTTCCCATGTGAGAAATGGTTTTAAGGCTTAGTGCGGGGTTTTTAAGTGGATTAATATACATAAAGCTCTTAGAACAGTGCCTGGCACACAGGAAGTGCTAGAAGGGTCTGTTATTACTGCCTCAAGGGGTTATGGTGAAGATGGGACAGCACTGCTCCTGCAAAGCTCATATGCAGAGTCCTGGCTGACACTCAGCGAGCCCTCCATAAACATGAGTAGTATAATCCGGTGTTTGGTAAACAAGTTCAATGCTCCCCTCTGTGCCCCCTGAGCAATGGTACAGATGTCAATCAATCCCTGTTCAGACCAAAAAGGCCTGTTTTCTCCAGTTCGCTGGAGTGCCCTTGGACTAATTTAGCCATTCCCCTGTCCCTCCCATCCTAAACAGGAGGACTTCTGGAGCCAAGTGGGATTACCCTCCTGCACTATTAGGGCCCAGGGTCCAGGTATCATAACGTCTGGCTAACTGGGGACCAAGCAGAAACTGGCACTGGAGGACATCCACCAGGTTTATTGCATTTCCTTCCCCCATAAAGGAACCCTACAGTCCAGCCCAGCCAGCTCCTCTCATCGACCAGCTAATAGGGTTACAAGATTCCACTCCCCAGGAAGCTGACTTCAATAATGGGATGCCAAGGAAAGAATGGTGCTAGCAGGGAAATGGAGAGAGGGCAGGTGAGGGTATGAATCTGTAGCTGAGTGACACATCCTATATGAAGTTGATTCATGTCAGAGAAAATCTGGGCAGGGACCAGCTGATTCTGGCGGTGAAGTTATTGCTCTGCCAGTTTAATATTTCGCCATCTGCTAACTGAAGGCTCCACTGCCTGCTGGGCCCTATAAAGACTTTTATTTATTATATTACACATGGCAACATCTGCTACCGGATGAGGCTGTACTCGGTGCCCTAATTAAACAAACACATGATCCTGCGGCGGCAGAGGGCCCCGGGTCTCGCTGTGAATGAGCAGAAGTGTTGCAGATACTAGTCAAAACTTGGAGTGTCCCAGGGGCTTCCCTGGTGGCACAGTGGTTGAGAGTCCGCCTGCCAATGCAGGAGACACGGGTTCGTGCTCCAGTCCGGGAGGATCCCACATGCCGCGGAGCGGCTGGGCCCATGAGCCATGGCCACTGAGCCTGTGCGTCTGGAGCCTGTGCTCTGCAGCGGGAGAGGCCGCGACGGTGAGAGGCCCACGCAACAAAAAAATAAATAAATAAAAATAAAAAAACTTGGAGTGTCCCAGACTGAGTTTTCCTGAGAAAAGGCAGCACGTGGGACATTCAGATCCCCTCCTGATGGTCACGAAAGATTTACAGCTGATTAAAAGTAGGCTGGAAAAGTGCTTTAAATATAGTCTGGGTTTAATCTCCTCCATTCTGCCTCACCCTTAAAACAGAACTGGAATATTAGGACTTGGTTCGGCCAGCAGTCAGACTTCCGAGTCTGCTTTTCCTGCCACTCTGTCACATGGTCCCCCTCCATAGTCACCTTCAATCTCCTTGTTCACTTTCAGAAATGCTAACTATCCTTCCTGAAAGAAGAAGCCCTACAGATGAGGAAAATGCATTTTTTTGTTCATGCATTCATTCAACAAATATTGAATCTACTGGGTGATCTGGTGAATGAGATCAACTACATTTCTATCTTCATAAAACACACGTTTGACTGGAGTCTTCCAATGGACAGCTAAACAAGATGATTACAGACTGTGATGAGTACTAGGCCAGAAATAAAATGGGTGATGTGTTAGAGGGCTACGGCTGGGCTAGGATATGGCAGTTTTAGTTTTCTATACTGCTGTAACAAGTTACCATAAATTTAATGGCTTAAAACAACACAAATTTATTATCTTATAGTTCTGTATTTCAGAAGTCTAACATGGGCCACACAGGGTTAAAACCAAGGTTTTGGCAGGACTGTGCTCCTTCTGGAGACTCTAGGAGAGAATTCATTTCCCTGCCTTTTTCAGCTGCTGGAGGCCCCTGTCATTCCTTGGCTCATGGCCCCTTCCTCTGTCTTCAAAGGCAGCAACAACATATCTCTGCTTCCATTGTCATGCTTTTTTCTCTCTCTTCCTCTGTCTTCCTCTTCTGCTCTTAAGGTCTCTTGTGACCACATTCAGCCCACCCAGACATTACAAAACAATCTCTCTAGTTTAGGGAGATTAATAACCTTGATTCTATCTGCAACATTAATTCCCCTTTGCCATGTAGCCTAACATAGTCACAGGTTCCAGGGACTTGGATGGGGTATCTTTGCGGGGGTGTGTTGTCATCCTGCCTGCCACAATGGGCAATGGGCTATTTTAGATACAATGGCCTTAGGAGGAGGATTCTCTAATATGTGACAGTGAGAAGAGGTTGCAAGTGGAAGGAAAAAGGAAGTGCAAAGACTCAGGGGCAGGAAAGAACTGGAGTCGTCACAGTACTGAAGGGAAGGTAGTCATGGGCTTGGGAGAGTCATACAGAGTCGTGGGCAAGGGAAAAGTGGCCCAAGATGAAGCTGAAGAGGTAAAAATGCGTCAGTTCATTAAGAGTCTTACAGACGCAGCCTGGTGCGATGATTAAAAGGACAGAAGGGAACTTACTTTCATTTAGCACCTAATTTTTAACAGACCTTGTGCCAAGATCTTTAAACATATTATCTTGTTTAATTCCTACAAGTACGTAATATATGCTCTGCAAGTCCCATCTTACATATTATGAAGTAGTGACTTGTACAAGTGGTAGAGACAGGATGTGAACCCTGAAATCTCTGGCTACAAACACATACTCTCCCCACCACACAAGGCTGCTCTCCAAATGGTTTTGCCTTCTGTGCATTTGTGATTATGATGCCAGGACACTCGATCTCCCTCTTCCTCCTTTCATCTGATAGACAGGCTTCAGAGCCCAAAATAACATGCAGTCAAGTGTCCCACTTGGGTTTTGCTTATTGCTGCTTTACCAAGAGACGTATGTGAAATTCCTCTTGTTTGCCCTAAAGAGGTTGGCTCATTGGAGAGTTAGAGATGATATGTTCTCCAATCCCACTGACTATGGAAGACACTGGCTGAGGTGATGGAATAACAGACCCGCAAACAAAGTGCCTCAAATAGGGTAGGGATCTCTTTCTCTTTCACATATGGATCCAGAGGTAAATAGTCAGGGCTGCCACGGTTCTTCTGCCCTTTGCAATTATCCACAGACCCAGGTTTCTTAAATCTTATTGTTCTTCTTTCTTCTGGAGAATTGTTCTCAACAACATGGTTGAATGAAGCAGGCTTACCAGAAACCCATCAAATTCTAGCCTGTAGAAAGACGGGCGAGAGGATGGACTGCAAACATTTTCCTTTCAAATGATTTAACTGGAAGTTGTACACATCACTTCTGCTCACATTCCACTAGCCATAACTTAGTCACATGCCCACATGTAATTTCAAGAAAACTTGGGAAATGTAACCTCCACCTGGATGGTCATGTACTCAGCTAAGGCTTGGGAGGTTCTATCACTGACAGGAATAAGGAGAAAGTAAAATGCCAGGGTGTAATTAGTACTCACTGCCACAAAGCATGACTGCCCTTCTTGTTGATGTAAGGTCTTGTCTTTCCTTTCCCATTGCATGTTGCTAAAAGCTTTTAGAGGCAGTAAATCTCTATTGTCCAGGAAAGGGAACCAAATTAAGTTCTTTTTCTCTTTCAAAGACTTAAATAAAAATGGTCTGGCCCTGAGTTGATTTTTCCTAACCTCCTGTCCTTGTGAAAGGCACAGGAGTTATGGGACCCATGGTGAATGTATACATAAACCTGCTCTGGAACAGGACCTCTTGAGGGGAGAGTCCTTGGAAATGAAGGCTCAGTGTATGAAAGAAAGAATTTTGTTCCAAGGGCTGTAGCTGGGGGAGCCCAGTGAGTCAAATGTGGACCTAAGGAGAGGGGTTACTCTAAGAGTTATCAGGCTGCAGGGCAATGCAGCCCAGTGGTGCCGGATCAGTGTTCAACAGTGCCGTCTGTGGCACTGAGGAACAGTAACAGGCTGACAAATACCAGAGCTGCTCCCTACTTGGGAGTACAAGTTGTGAGGACCTTTTTTTCTTAACTATAGAAAACCCTGGTCCTAGAGGAAAGGCTTTCAGTTTTTCACCATTGAGTAAGATGTTAGGGTCGTAAAAACCCTGTGATTCTTGCATGATCCATGGTAAAGGAAAGCCCCAATAATGTAATATAGGACTTCTGGCCAACTCAGATGGTGGCAACTCAAGCAATTTTTATTTAATTTGGAAAACAGTAAATAAGTAAATAGGTGACAGTACTTGTTCTTGAGGTGTTGTGGGAAAGCTTATTTCTATCAACATGTAAAAGAGATAAAAATAAACAAATTCCCTGGAGACCTCTTTAAACATGATGCAGAAAGAACATAGGTCAATAAAATACCAAAGATGTGGCTTATAAAGGTGCAAAGAAACTTATGAAGAGCCATGGTGGCCCACTAAAAACACTCCAAGTGCAATCTCTGAACAAAATCCCACTTAAAAGATTGTTTACCTGAGGTAACTGGAGGACAGGGCAACCCAATGAGGAAGAGACTTTCAGTGGGTCTTTGGGGCACATATTGACAATAGGAATTCCCTGACACTCACATAAGCTTATGGCTTGTTCTCCACAAATACCCACAAATGACCTCAAATGCTTCATCTGTGAAATGGGTTGAGTGCTCTAACAGCAGGGCCAAATTGTTATGAGAACACATGGGAGTAAGAACCTAAGCTCAGCTCTGTGTCTGAAGGATGTATCCCTGAGGAGGTAGCACTTGAGGTACATGTGGAAGGAGGGGAGGGATTCTGATGAGCAGAGATGACATGCAAGTGCACAACAAAGGGAGTATTCCCAAACGTGCTGAGCCGCCATCTCCTCCATCAGTGACGTGGGTGACAGCATTACTGGGAAGGTTAGGAATAATGTTTGTAGAACACCCAGGACAGTGTGTGGCTTTAAAAATAAGAAATGATTATTATTAAAATGACAACCAATCAGTGACTGTGGCAAGGCATACGAATCTGAGAATGACACATTAGGCCAGTTTCTTAAAGGGAGACAAGGTACTCTCCGGGCTCCAGCAGAGGCAAATACAAATCCTCTCCACTGGAAAGACTTTCTTACTTAGGCCTTTGGTATTTTAATAAAGATCAAACCTCTATGAGTTCACAATCAAAAACTACCAAACTCACTAGGAAATAAGCCACCATGAGTGAGGATCAGCAAAAAGAATACACAACGTACTTCTATCATCACTGACTTTGGATACAGATACAGGAAACAGAGAAACAACCAGATATGCAATACACAATAATCGTGTGTAAAAGAAATAAAATATAGAATTAGAAAAAATGAGAAAGTAATCAAAGACTATCAAAAGTGACCAGGTAGGGCTTCCCTGGTGGCGCAGTGGTTGGGGGTCCGCCTGCCGATGCGGGGGACACGGGTTCATGTCCCGGTCCGGGGGGCTCCCGCATGCCACGGAGCGGCTGGGCCCATGGGCCGTGGCCACTGGGCCTGTGCGTCCGGAGCCTGTGCTCCGCGGCAGGGGAGGCCACAGCGGTGAGAGGCCCGCGTACCGCAAAAAAAAAAAAGTGACCAGGTAGGGCTTCCCTGGCGGCACAGTGGTTGAGAGTCCGTCTGCCAATGCAGGGGGCGCGGGTTCATGCCCCGGTCTGGGAAGATCCCACGTGCCGCGGAGCGGCTGGGCCCGTGAGCCATGGCTGCTGGGCCTGCGGGTCCGGAGCCTGTGCTCCACAACGGGAGAGGCCACGGCAGTAAGAGGCCCGCATACCAAAACAACAACAACAACAAAAAGGGACCAGGTATAGGTGAAAAGGAACCAAATAAAAACTTTACAAATAGATAATTGTTGAAAGCAAAGAGAATTAAAACTTGAAGATGTACCTGAAGAAATTATCCAGCATGCAACACAAATAAACAAGGAGATAAAAACTCTTAGAGAGGAGGAGGGCCTTCAAGATGGCGGAGGAGTAGGATGTGGAGATCACTTTCCTCCCCACAAATACATCAAAAATACATCTCCATGTGGAACAACTCCTACAGAACACCTACTGAATGCCGGCTGAAGACCTCAGAATTCCCAAAAGACAAAAAATGCGCCATGTACCTGGGTAGGGCAAAAGTAAAAGAACTAAAACAGACAAAAGAATAGGGATGGGACCTGCACCAGTGGGAGGGAGCTGTGAAGGAGGAAAACTTTCCACACACTAGGAAGGCCCTTCACTGGCAGCAGCAGCGGTGGTGGTGGTGGGGGGGGCAGGGGTGAAGCTTCAGAGCCACGGAGGAGAGCACAGCAACAGGGGTGCAGAGGGCAAAGCAGAGAGATTCCCGCCCAGAGGATCAGTGCCGACCAGCACTCACTAGCCCCAAAGGCTTGTCTGCTCACCCACCAGGGCAGGCGGGGCTGGGAGCTGAGGCTCCAGCTTCACAGATCATATCCCAGGGAGAGGTCTGGGGTTGGCTGTGTGAACACAGCCTGAAGGGGCTACTGCACCACAGCTAGCCGGGAGGGAGTCCAGGAAAACGTCTGGAACTATCTAAGAGGCAAGAGACGATTGTTTTGGGGTGCGTGAGGAGAGGGGATTCAGAGCACCACCAAAACGAGCTCCAGAGATGGGCATGAGCTGCAGCTAACAGCGCAGACACCAGACACAGGCATGAAATGCTAATGCTGCTGCTGCAGCCACCAAGAATCCTGTATGCAAGCAAAGGTCACTCTCCACATCTCCCTTTCTGGAAGCCTGTGCAACCTGCCACTGCCACGGTCCCGTGTTCCAGGGACGACTTCCCCAGGAGAACACACAGTGCACCTCAGGCTACTGCAATGTCATGCTGGCCTCTGCCGCCACAGGCTCACCCCACAATCTGTACCCCTGCTCCCCCTGGCCTGAGTGAGCCAGAGCCCCCGAATCAGCCACTCCTTTAACCTCCTCCTGTCTGTGCAAAGAACAGAAGCCCTCAGGCGACCTACAGGCACAGGCGGGGCCAAATCCAAAGCTGAAGCCAGGAGCTGTGAGAACAAAGCAGAGAAAGGGAAATCTCTCCATGCAGCCTAAGAAGCAGCGGATTAAATCTCCACAATCAACTTGATGTACCTGCATCTGTGGAATATCTGAATAGAAAACCAATCATCCCAAAATTCAGGTGGTGGACTTCGGGAGCAACTGTAGACTTGGGGTTTGCTGTATACGACTGACATGTTCCTGATTTCTATGTTTATCTTAGTTTAGTTTTTAGCGCTTTTTATCATTGCTGGATTTGTTTATCAGTTTGGTTGCTCTCTTTTTTATTTTTATTTATTTTATTACTTTTTTAATTTCATTATTTTAATAATATTTGTTTAAATTTTCATTTTAATAACTTTATTTTCTTTTTTCTTTCTTTTTTTCCTCCCTTTTCTTCTGAGTAATGTGGCTGAGAGGGTCTTGGTGATCCAGCCGGGTGTCAGGCCTGAGCCTCTGTGGTAGGAGAGCCAAGTTCAGGTCATTGGACCACCAGAGACCTCCCAGCCCCACGTAACATCAATCAGCGGGAGCTCACCCAGAGATCTCGGTCTGAATGCTAAGGCCCAGCTCCACTCTACGATCAGCAAGCTACAGTGCTGGACACCCCATGCCAAACAACTAGCAAGACAGGAACACAACCCTACCCATTAGCAGAGAGGCTGCCTAAAATCATACTAAATTCACAGACACCCCAAAACATAGCACCGGAAGTGGCCTTGCCCACCAGAAAGACAAGATCCAGTCTCAACCAACAGAACACAGTCACCAGTTCCCTCCACCAGGAAGCCTACAACACCTACTGACCAACCTTACCCACTGGGGGCAGACACCGAAAACAACTGGAACTACGAACCTGCAGCCTGGAAAAAGGAGACCCCAAACACAGTAAGTTAAGCAAAATGGGAAGACAGAGAAATACACAGCAGGTGAAGGAGCAAGGTAAAAACCCACCAGACCAAACAAATGAAGAGGAAATATGCAGTCTACCTGAAAAAGAATTCAGGATAATGATAGTAAAAATTATCCAAAATCTTGGAAGTAGACTGGAGAAAATACAAGAAACGTTTAACAAGGATCTAGAAGAACTAAAGAACAAAGAAACAATCATGAACAACACAATAAATGAAATTAAAAATTCTCTAGAAGGAATCAATAGCAGAATAACTGAGGCAGAAGAATGGATAAGTGACCTGGAAGAGAAAAAAGTGGAAATAACTAACGAGAGCATAATAAAGAAAAAAGAATGAAAAGAATTGAGGACAGTCTCAGAAACCTCTGGGACAACGTTAAATGCATGAACATTCGAATTATAGGGGTCTCAGAAAAAGAAGAGAAAAAGAAATTGTCTGAGAAAATATTTGAAGAGATTAAAGTTCAAAACTTCCCTAATATAGGAAAGGAAACAGTCAATCAAACCCAGGAAGTGCAGAGAGTCCGATACAGAATAAATCCAAGGAGAAATATGCCAAGACACATATTAATCAAACTATCAAAAATTAAATACAGAGAAAATATATTAAGAGCAGAAAACAACAAATAATATACACAAGGGAATCCCCAAAAGGGTAACAGCTGATCTTTCAGCAGAAACTCTGCAAGCCAGAAGGGAGTGGCAGGACATATTTAAAGGGATGAAAGGGGAAAACCTACAACCTAGATTACTCTACCCAGCAAGGATCTCATTCAGATTTGACGGAGAAATTAAAACCTTTACAGACAAGCAAAAGCAAAGAGAATTCAGCACCACCAAACCAGCCTTACAACAAATGCTAAAGGAACTTCTCTAGGCAGGAAACACAAGAGAAGGACTGGTGGTTGCCAAGGGGGAGAGGGCTGGGAGAGGGATGAAGTTGGAGGTTGGGGTGAGCAGATGTAAAGTTTTATATATAGAATGGATAAACAACAAGGTCCTACTGTACAGCACAGAGAACTATATTCAATATCCTATGATAAACCATAATGGAAAAGAATATTTAAAAAAACAATGTGTGTGTGTGTGTGTATATATATATATATATATATATATATATACACACATAACTGAGTAACTTTGCTGTACAGCAATAATTAACACAACACTGTAAATCAACTATACTTCAATTTTAAAAAGTTAAATAGAGAAGTATGAAAGAAAAGTATGAAATTGATTATCTACTCTTCCATCTTAAGTAAGTAGAAGAACCTAAAGTAAACAGAAGAAAATACTAAAAGTAAAGTGTAAATACAAAGTCTCAACAATAATCAAGGAAAAAGGAGAGAAAACACAAATTATCAACATCAAGAATGAAAACAGAACATCACTACAGGTCCTACAGATATTTAAAAACATAAATATTAAAAGAATATTATGACAATAATACAAAAATATCAATTAAATGAAACTACAAATTACCAACCCTGAAGACAAAGAAAATAAATAACCCTCTATCTATTGAAGAAACTGAATTTGTAACAAAAACCTTTCCATAAAAACAAAAACGAACTTCAAGTACATGTGGTTCACTAGTGAACTCTACAAAGTATTCAAGGGAGAAATAACATCAATTCTGCACAGACTCAGAAAATGAAGGAGGAGGTACCACCTCTCAACTTAATCTACAAGGCCAGCATAACCCTGATAACAAAGATATTACAAGAAAAAAATAAATAACAGGCCAATATCTCTCATGGACATAGACAAAAAATTTTAAACAAAGTATTAACAACATATAGAAATGATAATACCTCATGACGAAGCAGGTTTTATTCCAAGAAAGCAAGGTTAGTTTAACATGAAAATCAAAGTAATTCCTCATACTAACAGAATAAAATAGAAATTATTTGATTATCTCAAAATATGCAGAAAAAGCATTCGACAAAAATCATGAATCTTTTACAACGAAAACACTTAGTAACTAGGAATAGACAGCAGTGTCTTCAATATGATAAATTACACCTATTAGTGTAACTAAAAAAGTACAGTTTATATAATAATTAATGGAAAACATTAAACCTTTTTCTCCTAAAATCAGAAACAAGGCAAGGATGACCACTCTCAACACTGTTTGATGTTCACTAAATATTTCAGTATTTATGTTCAATATTTACTAAAGTTCCTAGCCAGGACATAAGGCAAGTAAAATAAATAAATAAATAAAAGGCATGAAGTTTGAAAAGAAGTAAACTATTGTTGTTTACATAAATATTTCCTTAAAACATGGAAGCAAAACTAATGCCCCCAAATAGTGGATCCTTTGAATGAATTTTGGTGAATACAGTCAATAGACTATTTTATAGTCATTTGGAATGATATTCTATAAAGAGTGCTAATAAAATGAGAAAATGTTATAACCAGCTGTGAAAGACATTCTAGGGGAATTCTGGGGAAATATGGACTCATGATTAGATGATTTTAAGGAATTATGTTTAACTTTGTTAGAAGTGATGGTGATATGTGGTTATGTGGAAATATACATTTTAGAAAATGCATTCTGGGCTTCCCTGGTGGCACAGTGGTTAAGAGTCCACCTGCCAATGCAGGGGACACAGGTTCAAGCCCTGGTCTGGGAAGGTCCCACATGCCGTGCAGCAACTAAGCCCGTGTGCCACAACTACTGAGCCTGCACTCTAGAGCCCACAAGCCAAAACTACTGATCCCGCATGTCACAACCACTGAAGCCCACGCGCCTAGAGCCCATGCTCTGCAAAAAGAGAAGCCACCGCAATGAGAAGCCTGCGCACCGCAACGAAGAGTAGCCCCTGCTGGCCACAACTAGAGAAAGCCCATGCACAGGAACAAAGACCCAACGCAGCCAAAAATAAATAAATAAAATAAATTTATAAAAAAGAAAATGCATATGTATGACTGATTCACTTTGTTATAAAGCAGAAACTAACACACCATTGTAAACCAATTATACCCCAATAAAGATGTTAAAAAGTAAAAAAAAAAAAGAAAATGCATTCTCAGTAATTTAGGGCAAAGTTCTTCAACCTCAGCACTAACTGCAGAAAAGATGGTTCTCTGTTGGGGCGGGGGTGGGGGGACTGTCCTGTGCATTGTAGGATGTTCAGGGGTAACCCTGGGCTCTACCCATTACATGAGCATTCCCCTTGTGACAACCAAAAATATCTCCAGATGTTGCCAAATATCCCCTGAGGGGGTCAAAATCGCTCTCAGTTGAGAACCACTAATTTAAGGTTCAATAGCATGAAGTGTGTTATTTAATTTAAAACATTTTAGAAAAAACACACATAAGTAAACAAAAGAAACATAGCAAATATTTAGTGCTAATTCTAAATGATGAATATGTGGTGGTTTATTATACTATTCTATTCTTCTTTTCTATGTGTTTGAAAGTTTCATAATAGAAGTCAAAATAATTGTAACATGCCATAGGTGGAAAACGCAATACTCACTATATATGTGCACTAGGATTATAAATATGTAAAACTATGTATAGAAAAATACTCAAAGAAATGTATCAAAGAGTTTGTGGATGAGTTAGAGTGTGGCTCATGTTTGATTTCCTTCCCAGTTTTTAAAATAATCTGTAATTATATGCTTTTAGACTGAAAAAATTGACAAATCTAAGAGTGTTGAAATGCAATATTATTAATCATTCACAGTCTAATATTAGAAGAGAATTAGCAGTAAGCACAACAGGGACGGAAAACTTTCAGACTTGGAATCTCTCCTCCCTCACTGCAAAGAAAGCATCTTAAAGGCAGAATGGCTTTGAATGGGCATACATCTGCATAATGACTTTCCTTTGTTCTTTCCTTGCCGGCTAATTGAGTAACTTGTTAAACAAACATGTCTTCAGACGCACACCAGATTAGAGCCCTTTGTAAATAAAATTATAGTTGGGAATATGCTTCCCCTAACTGGTAAATAAATTTAGGAATTTAGAGATTTGGCATTGCATGCCAAGATGTCTAAGTAAATCTCAAATTCGTCCACGCTTATGAATAAATGCCAAGGATCGTCAAATGCCAAGAGCTCTCAAGGCAAAACAAGTCCACCTCACTCTCTGAATCAGAGACCCCCTCCAATCAAAATGCCCCACCTGAAAAGCAGTTCCTTTCTCTCCTACCACATTATGTATAAATGGGTGGTCACTGACGTCATGCTTGGTGGGATATCTGCATGGTTTCTATGGCAACAAGGACAATAAAATCTCTTAGGATTCTGTGGCAAAGAGTCTTTTTCTCTTGAGTTCATGCATTTATCCATGCCTCCATTTAGCATGAGTGCTTCCTATGGTGCCAGGCATTTTTTAATCACTGGCGTTACAATAGAGAACAAAACAAAAATCCCTGTCCTCAGAGAGCTTCCTTTTTAGTGTCTTCTTATTTCAATTTTCCCAAGATCCTAGGAAAACACACAACTTTCAGGGGATGAATCTTGGGTATCTTTAATCAAGAGTGAAGTTGTTTGGGCAGTGTATTCATTCTTCGCATAAGGATAAAAATCTTTATCTGATTTGGTATTCATCACACAGCATAAGTCTTGGACCGTTTTAGGAGAAGCTGACAGGGAAGTGTTCTTGAATCTTTCAGATCAGAATGATGTCTGCCTAGGAGATAAGGAAGCTGAACATGGTCACATTGAGATGGGAAAGGGACTGACAGCTCTGAGGGATAAATGTTCCCCCCATGATGTCCTCTTCTCTCTGGACAGCCAGCTCCTTCCCCACAAAGTAAGGTCAAGAGAACAGGAAATGGGATCAAAGGAGCCTTCACAGACAGGCTGCCTCAGTTCCAATAAAAGCTCTAGCACTTACTAGCTGTGTTTCACTGAACAATGTACTCAGCTTTCTTACCTCCATTTCCCCATCCATAAAGTGAGGATAACAAGAGTACTTCACAGAATTGTCCTAAGGTGTAAGTGGAATGTTTCATGAGAAGCAGTAAAGCACAGTGTCTGTCACATAGTAAACACTCAATAAATGTTAGCTATTCCCCACTAATATAGTATAGTTTATATAATACATAACATAATGCTGGTTAATTATGAGTCATTTTGATCTTAGGCCCAGTTACATACTGAGCACCCACTATGTGTCAGGCATCATGCTAACTACTTTCTATATGCTCTCCTTTAATCCTTCCAGCAGCCTGTGATGGAAGTATTATCATCTCCGTTTTACAGGCGAGGATACTGAGCTCAGAGAGGTGAAGCAACCTACCTGAGGCCACAAAGCCATGAGTAGCATAGTCAAGATTCAAGCCCAGGCCCATCTTACTTGACATTCTATGCTCTCTTTGCAACATAATCCAGCTTCCCCATCTTCTGTCTTTCCAGTGACATCATTATCTCCGAGCCTTCATCTTGCCACATGTTCTTTAAACAACATGTCATTCAGATATAGATACAGACAAATAATGTGTGTATACACACACACACACACACACACACACACACACACACACACACACACACATATACTGGCAATCAGGTGTCTTACTCCATTCAGGCTGCTAAAACAAAATACCACAGGTTGGGTGGCTTATAAGCAACAGAAATTTATTGCTCACAGTTCTGGACGCTGGGAAGTCCAAGATCAAGGTGCTGGCCAATTTGGTGTCTGGTGAGAGCTTGCTTCCTGGCTCATAGATGGCCATCTTCTCTCTGTATCCTCACAAGGTGGAAGAGGGAGGGGAGTTCTTTGAGGCCCCCATTTCACAAGGGCACTAATCTCATTCATGAGGACTCCACCTTCATGACTTAATCATCTCCCAAAGGCACCACCTTCAAATACCACATTGGAGATTAGGTTTCGACATATGAATGGACGTGGGGGATACAAGAACAGGGAAACATTCAGTCAATAGCACCTGGGAAATGGGCTTCCTCACAGGTGGAAGCTCATGCTAATGGCTAAATCACCACCCCAAGCACCTCTGGATCTTTGAACACTATCAGAGGTACAAATGTACTCACCCTTTGACTTAGCAGTTCTACTTTTGGAAATTTATCCTACAGGTATACACACACCTGTGCAAGATGACATATGCACAATGTTATTCACTGCAATGTGGTTTATAATAGCAAAAGACAGGAGCTAGCCTAACTGTCCATCAAGAGGGCAATAATTAAATAAATCATGATACATCCATATAATAGAAAAATATAAAATTATGAAGAAGAATGAAAGAACTATTACTAACCTGATACAGAAAGATAAGCAGATACATTGTAAGTTAAAAAGGCAGGATACAGAACTGTCTGTGTAATTTTTTAAAAAGGAATGTATTTATATTTACTTGTATATGCCTGAAATTCTACAAAGATAAAGAAGAAACTGCTAACAATGGCTGCCTATGAAAAGGTGGTGTCAGAAGTAGGAGGAATACTTTTTGCTGGATACACTGACATGTGCTTATTTTTAAATTTTTGAATCATGTGAATAAATTGTCTATTTGAAAATGAAATAATAAAAAACTATGTTTTAAGAGCATTATATTGGGAATCAGGAATCTGAGTAACAGATCAGTAATCTGTCCAAGGGTGAACTTGGACAACTTACCTTACCCTTATCAGCCTCAGTTTCCTCAACAGCAAAATCTCCTAGTCCTAAGATACTGTTACCTAATAATAGCAACATCATCTCGTCATTGCTACCACTTATTAAAAGCTTACAATGTGCCTCATGAAACGATGCTCAACATCACTAATTATCAGAGAAATGCAAATCAAAACTACAATGAGGTATAACCTCACACCAGTCAGAATGGCCATCATCGAGAAATCTACAAATAGTAAATGTCAAATAATAAATGCTGGAGAGGGTATGGAGAAAGGCAACCCTCTTACACTGCTGGTGGGAAGGTAAATTGGTGCAGCCACTATGGAAAACAGTATGGAGGTTCCTTAAAAAACTAAAAATAGAGCTACCATATGATTCTGCAATCCCACTCCTAGGCATATATCCAGAAAAGACAAAAGCTCTAATTCAAAAAGATACATGCACCCCAATGTTCATAGCAGCACTATGTACAATAGCCAAGTCATGGAAGCAACCTAAATGTCCATCAACAGATGAATGGATAAAGAAGATGTGATATATATATATATATATATATATATATATATATATATATATATATATAGACACACACACACACAATGGAGTATTACTCAGCTACAAAAATGAATGCCATTTGCAGCAACATGACAGACCTAGAGACTGTCATACTAAGTGAAATAAGTCAGACAAAGACAAGTATCATATAATATTACCTATAGTGAAATCTAAAATATGATACAAATGAATTTATTTACAAAATTGAAACAGAATCACAGATAGAAAACATACTTATGGTTACCAAAGGAGAAGGGGGAAGGGAATAAATTAGGAGTTTGGAATTAGCAGATACACACTACTATATATAAAATAGATAAACAACAAGGACCTACTGTATAGCACAGGGAACTATATTCAATATCTTGTAATAAACTATAATGGAAAAGAATATGAAAAAGAATATATATATAAAACTGAGTCACTTTGCTACACACCTGAAACTAACACAACACTGTAAATCAACTACACTTCAATTTTTTTAAAAAAAGCTTACTATGTGCCAGGACCTAAACTAAACCCTGTAAACAACTACCTCATTGAATCATCACAAGCAATTCTATGAGGTACGGACTATTATTATCCCCATTTCACAGATAAGGAAAATGAAGCTCAGAGAAAGGATGTAACATGCTAGTATGCGGCAGACCCAGAATTTGAACCTGGGTGTCTCTGGATCTAAGGCCTGTATTTTGACTCTATGGTTTGCCGCCTCCATCCAAATTAGCAATTTTCCTCCTGCGCTCCCTGCCCCTTCCACAAATCCCATCCAGAAGTCCCCTTCTGAGCACTGTCAACTTCCACCAGGCCTGGCCCTCACTCATTTCCAATCACTCTTTCTCCAATATAGCTTTAGAAATGAACTGTTACTAATGGCTAGTCATATGTCAGCCTAATGAATGGGATGCAGACTTCCATTAAAATAATGAAATTAGTGAGTTTCGAATTTGGTTACATCGCATGGCACACAACCTCAAGTAATTACCACCCCATGTTCTTTCCCTCGAATTAAAGTCAGTTTATTTATTTAGGGTCTTTGTCTGGGCTATCTCTATTAAGCTCACATCATCTATTTGGGGATGAATTTTTTTTTTTCTTTTGGCTTGTTTGTTTAAATGATGTTCGGGCTGTTCCCATGATTAATAAAGTTGTAAATACAGCCAGAAACAGCTTCTGAACCATGTGCAAAAGTAAAGAATATAAGTCAAAGAATAATTCTTTGGGGGTTTGGGTTTTGTTTGTTTGGTATTTTATTTTTCTCCAAAGGATGGAAACAATGAGAAAGAAGCTCTTTGAGCTCCAGGAACTCCAATTATGCTGACACTTCTGCTGCAGAAATATACCAAGATCCGTTTTGCAGGAACCCAGTGAACTAGCTAATCAGATTTCCTTGGATAATTTGCTCCAAAGGTCAGCTGCCTTAAAAAGCACCCAGTGCCTCCTTATTTGGTGGTGCGCAGGCTGCACGCACAAGCTAGGATTTGGAACTCAGCTTCCCACGGCAAGGAAATAAATCTTAAATTTTTTAGCACATCTGTTACCCTGGCCTTGGCCAAAGTCTCATCCAACTTTGTGATGAGCCTACAGACAAAATCCCCTCCAGAGAAAACACCTGAATTTGAGAGATCTCTGTCTCCCAGATGGGTCTCTCCTGTGTTCCAGGGGCACCACAGATGGCAGGCTCATCTGAAATGTTCATGCCCTTGCTAAATTTCAGGAGAGGCTTCTATTGATGTGATGAGTGAGGGGAGCCGAACCTTGGTTAAAATCACCAAGTCCAATTCTACAAAATACCTGTCTAGCACTCCTCAAAACTATCGAGATCCTGAAAAACAAGGAAAGACTGAGAAACCATCAAAGAACAGAGGAGATTAAGGAGGCATGAGACTAGATGCAACGTGGGACTCTGGATTGAATCCTGGACAGAAAAAAAGACATTAGTAGAAAAACTGGTGAAATCCAAATAAAATCTGGAATTTAGTTAATAGTTAAGTTGCAATGTTGGTGTCTTAGATGTGACAAATGGACCACAGAAACATAAGATGATAACGTTACAGGAACTCTCTGTACTATCATTGCAACTTCTCTACAAATCTAAAATTATTTCAAAATTAGAAAAATATTTTTTAAACTTTATATGCCCTAAAAACTCCACTGTGAGAACAAACTAGTGGTTACCAGTGGGGAGACGAAGAGGAGAGGGGTAACATAGGGGTAGGAGAGTAAGAGGTACAAACTATTAGGTGTAAAATAAACTACAAGGATATATTGTATGA
Organism: Grampus griseus; assembly: GCF_964374135.1. Lineage (NCBI taxonomy): Eukaryota > Metazoa > Chordata > Mammalia > Artiodactyla > Delphinidae > Grampus > Grampus griseus. The sequence continues at coordinate 25,951,758 of NC_139008.1, forward strand.
CATGAGGAATATAGCCAATATTTTATATCAACTATAAATGGAGTATAGCCTTTACAAATTGTGAATCACTATATTGTATACCTATAACTTATGTAATACTGTACAGAAACTATACTTCAATAAAAAAAATTTAATATTCTAAATTTTTTCAAATTCCATTGTGTTTTATGCATAGTTTGATAAAAATAATTAAGTTTATTCTATAATAAATCTGACACAGTGATCTGAAAACAAAATAAAACACCAAGTCCAGAGAGGAGGTCAAAGCCTGTCCTATGACTACCTTTTTTAAAAATCTTGTTTAAAACCCCAGCAAAGACATAAAGAAACAATAAAAGTAAACTAAAATTAAATTAAAATGCAATGGATGTTCACCCTCTGCCAACTGGGACAGGAACAACCTTGCCAAAGAAGCTGGGCTCCTCAGTGTTTGCTTACCATTCCCCGCAAGCCTCATCGCCCTGAGGGATTCCTATGTGACAAGAAGAGGCCACAGTAGTGAATATTGCTGGTTGAATGCCCACCCTCACAGATTTATAAGAAACCCAACTCCAACTCTCACCTTGTGACCCCTCATCTCCCCTGAGAGCTACTTCATGGAAAGAAATGTATGGAGGCGGCTGTTGTGTCCCATCAAGTCACCTGAGACCAGATGCTGGTCTTGTGTCATGGAAACCTTGTAGGAGGGGTGTCTGAGTTGAGCCTTGAAGGAAGAAGGGGAGGGAGTTGGACAAAGAAAGGGAAGAGGGTTCCAGGGAGAGCACAGTGCATGCCAAGGCACCAAATTGCAAGACTTAGATGCACACAAACAAGTGGACAAAATTGAGGTGGGAGGAGTTAGAAAGGGTCCCCTCTCAAAAGTGTCTCAGTCAGTTTGGGCTGTATAACAAATATACCATACACTGGGTGACTTAAACAGCAAACATTTATTGCTCAGGTTCTGAAGGTTGGAAAGTCCAAGATCATGATGCCAACAGATTTGGTGTCTGGTGGGGATCCCCTTCCTGATTCACAGACAGCCATCTTCTCGTTGTGTCCCCACATGGAGAAAGGGGAAAGGGAGCTCTCTGAGCCCTCTTTTATAAGGGCACTAATCCCATTCATGAGGGCTCCTCCCTCATGACTTAAACACCTCATCACACTGGGGATTAGGCTTAAACACATGAATTTTAGGGGGATACAAATATTCAGTCCATACCAAAGGTTTTGTGTGCTAAGGAATTTAACTTTGTCCTGAAGGTGATGGGGACTTTTAACCAGAGGAGTGAAATGGCAACATTAGCATTTTAGAAACAGTCAACAGATGGAACTGGGAAGGTGGATGGAAGGTGAGGTAGCCAGCAGTGAGGCCATGATCTGGCCAGAAGTGTGAATAAACCTGCCCAGAGACAGGGGCATAGGAAGATTTCTCCCAGGCTGGTACAGGGATGCTGCAGGGAATGAGGGCCCTTGCCATAATAAGAACTGAGGTTACTGTTTCTCCAGTAGCTTTGTAGCTCAGCAGCCATCCTTTCTCAAACTGGAAGATATCCTCTGCTATCCCTAAATTCCATACTCCAAGACTCTGCCCTACATCATGAACTTTTTGCAGCCTACCCTCTGCCTCTGTGTTACACTGTATCTTAAATCATCAACCTAAAGATCACAGTTTCTCATAAAAAATGAAGGACTCGGAGATAGCTTCAGGATGGTGGAGGAGTAAGAAATGGAGATCACTTTCCTCCCCACAAATACATCAAAAATACATCTACATGAGGAACAGCTCCTACAGAACACCTACTGAACGCTGGCAGAAGACCTCAGACTTCCCAAAAGGCAAGAAACTCCCCACGTACCTTGGTACGGAAAAAGAAAAAAGAGAAAACAGAGACAAAAGAATAGGGATTGGACCTGCACATCAGGGAGGGACCTGTGAAGGAGGAAAAGTTTCAACACACTAGGAAGCCCCTTCACTAGCGGAGACGGTGGGTGGGCGGGGGGGAAGCTACAGAGCCACGGAGGAGAGCACAGCAACAGGGGTGCAGAGGGTAAAGTGGAGAGATTCCTGCACAGAGAATCGGTGCCGACCAGCACTCACCAGCCCGAGAGGCTTGTCTGCTCACCTGCCGGGGCAGGTGGGGGCTGGGAACTGAGGCTAGGGCTTCAGAGATCAGATCCGAAGGAGAGGGCTGGGGTTGGCTGCGTGAACACAGCCTGAAGGGGGCTAGTGCACCACAGCTAGGCAGGAGGGAGTCTGGGAAAAAGTCTGGAACTACCTACGAGGCAAGAGACCATTGTTTCAGGGTGCGTGAGAAGAGGAGATTCAGACCAACACCTAAACGAGCTCCAGAGACGGGCGCGAGATGCGGCTATCAGCACGGACACCAGAGACGGGCATGAGATGCTAAGGCTGCTGCTACAGCCACCAAGAAGCCTGTGTGCAAACAAAGGTCACTATCCACACCTCCCCTCCCGGGAGCCTGTGCAGCCCGCCACTGCCACGGTCCCATGATCCAGGGACAACTTCCCCGGGAGTACAAGGTGCACCTCAGGCTGTTGCAATGTCACACTGGCCTCTGCCGCCGCAGGCTCGCCCCACATTCTGTACCCCTCCTCCTCCCCAGCCTGAGTGAGACTGAGACCCCTAATCAGCTGCTAGTTTAACCTCATCATGTCTGGGTGGCAACAGATGCCCTCAGGAGACCTACACGCAGAGGCAGGGCCAAACCCAAGCTGAACCCCAGGAGCTGTGCAAACAAAGAAGAGAAAGGGAAATCTCTCCATGCAGCCTCAGGAGCAGTGGATTAAATCTCCACAATCAAACTGATGTACCTGCATCTGTGGAATATCTGAACAGACAATGAATCATTCTCAAATTGAGGCAGTGGACTTTGGGAGCAACTGCAGACTTGGGGTTTGCTTTCTGCATCTAATTTGTTTCTGGTTTTATGTTTATCTTAGTTTAGTATTTAGAGCTTATTATCATTGGTAGATTTGTTTATTGATTTGGTTGCTCTCTTGCTTTTTTATATATATATATTTTTTTTTTCCTTTTACTCCCTTTGTGAGTGTGTATGTGAATGCTTCTTTGTGTGATTTTGTCTGTATACCTTTGCTTTTACCATTTGTCCTAGGGATCTCTCTGTCCGTTTTTTTGTTAGTTTGTTTTAGTATAGTTTTTAGCACTTGTTATCATTGGTGGATATGTCTTTTGGTTTGGCTGCTCTCTTCTTTCTTTCTTTCTTTTTTTATTACCTTTTTATTTTTTTACTTTTAATAATTTATTTTTTATTTTAATAACTTTATTTTATTTTTCTTTCTTTCATTCTTTCTTTTTCTCCCTTTTCTTCTGAGCCATGTAGCTGACAGGGTCTTGGTGCTCTGGCCGGGTGTCAGGCCTGAGCCACTGAGGTGGGAGAGCCAAGTTCAGGACATTGGTCCACCAGAGACCTCCCGGCCCCACGTAATATCAAACAGTGAAAACTCTCTCAGAGATCTCCATCTCAGTGTGAATACCCAACTCCACTCAACGACCAGCAAGCTAGAGCGCTGGATACCCTATGCCAAACAACTAGCAAGACAGTAACACAACCCCACCCGTTAGTAGAGAGGCTGCCTAAAATCATAATAAGTTCACAGACATCCCAAAACACACCCCCGGACACGGTCCTGCCCACCAGAAAGACAAGATCCAGCCTCATCCACCAGAACACAGGCACCAGTCCCCTCCACCAGGAAGCCTACACCACCCACTGAAACAACCTTACACACTGGGAGCAGACACCAAAAACAACAGGAACTACGAACCTGCAGCCTGCAAAAAGCAGACCCTAAACACAGTAAGTTAAGCAAAATGAGAACACAGAGAAATACATAGCAGATGAAGGAGCAAGGTAAAAACCCATCAGCCCAAACAAACAATGATGAACAACACAATAAATGAAATTTAAAATTCTCTAGAAGGGGGCTTCCCTGGTGGCGCAGTGGTTGAGAGTCCACCTTCCGATGCAGGGGACACCGGTTCGTGCCCCGGTCCGGGAAGATCCCATATGCCACAGAGCGGCTGGGCCCGTGAGCCATGGCTGCTGAGCCTGTGCGTCCGGAGCCTGTGCTCTGCAACGGGAGAGGCCACAGAGCAGAATAAAGAAAAAAGAATGAAAAGAACTGAGGACAGTCTCAGAGACCTCTGGGACAACATTAAACGCACCAACATTCGAATTATAGGGGTTCCAGAAGAAGAAGAGGAAAAGAAAGGGACTGAGAAAATATTTGAAGAGATTATAGTTTAAAACTTCCCTAATATGGGAAAGGAAATAGTCAATCAAGTCCAGGAAACACAGAGAGTCCCATAAAGGATAAATCCAAGGAGAAACACATATTAATCAAACTATCATATTAATGATAGACACATATTAATCAAACTATCAAAAATTAAATACAAAGAAAAAATATTAAAAGGGAAAAGCAACAAATAACATACAAGGGAATACCCATAAGGTTAACAGCTGATATTTCAGCAGAGACTCTATAGGCCAGAAGGGAGTGGCAGGACATATTTAAAGTGGTGAAAGAGAAAAACAACCAAGATTACTCTACCCAGTAAGGATTTCATTCAGATTCAATGGAGAAATTAAAAACTTTATGGACAAGCAAAAGCTAAGAGAATTCAACACCACCAAACCAGCTTTTACAACAAATGCTAATGGAACTCCTCTAGGCAGGAAACACAAGAGAAGAAAAAGACCTACAATAACAAATCCAAAACAATTAAGAAAACGGTAATAGGAACACACATATCGATAACTACCTTAAATGTAAATGGATTAAATACTTCAACCAAAAGACATAGATTGGCTGAATGGATACAAAAACAAGACCTGTATATATTCTGTCTACAACAGACCCACTTCAGACCTAGGGACACATACAGACTCAAAGTGAGGGGATGAAAAAATATATTCCATTCTTTTGAGCTGGAGTAGCAATTCTCATATCAGACAAAATATACTTTAAAATAAAGACTATTGCAAGAGACAAAGAAGGACACTACATAATGATCAAGGGATCAATCCAAGAAGAAGATATAACAATTGTAAATATTTATGCACTCAACATAAGAGCACCTCAATACAAAGGCAAATGCTAACAGCCATAAAAGGGGAAATCGACAGTAACACAATCATAGTAGGGGACTTAAACACCCCTCTTTCACCAATGGACAGATCATCCAAAATGAAAATAAATAAGGAAACACAAGCTTTAAATGATACATTAAACAAGATGGACTTCATTAATATTTATAGGATATTCCATCCAAAAAAACCAGAATAAACTTTCTTCTCAAGTGGTCATGGAACATTCTCCAGGACAGATCATATCTTGGGTCACAAATCTAGTCTTGGTAAATTTAAGACAATTGAAATCGTATCAAGTATCTTTTCCGACCACAATGCTATGAGACTAGATATCAATTACAGGAAAAAAATCTGTGAAAAATACAAACACATGGAGGCTAAACAATACACTACTAAATAACCAAGAGATCACTGTAGAAATCAAAGAGGAAATCAAAAAAAACCTAGAAACAAATGACAATGAAAACACGACGACCCAAAACCTATGGGATGCAGAAAAAGCAGGTTTAAGAGGGAAGTTTATAGCAATACAATCCTACCTCAAGAAACAAGAAACATCTCAAATAAACAACCTAACCTTACACCTAAAGCAATTAGAAACAGAAGAACAAAAAACCCCCAAAGTTAGCAGAAGAAATCATAAAGATCAGATCAGAAATAAATGAAAAAGGAATTAAGGAAACAATAGCAAAGATCAATGAAACTAAAAGCTGTTTTTTTTTGAGAAGATAAACAAAATTGATAAACCACTAGCCAGACTCATCAAGAAAAAAAGGGAAAACACTCAAATCAATAGAATTAGAAAAGAAAAAGTAGAAGTAACAACTGACACTGCAGAAATACAAAGGATCATGAGAGATTACTACAAGCAACTATATGCCAATAAAATGGACAACCTGGAAGAAATGGACAAATTCTTAGAAAAGCACAACCTCCCAAGACTGAACCAGGAAGAAATAAAAAATATAAACAGAGCAATCACAAGCACTGAAATTGAGACTGTGATTAAAAATCTTCCAACAAACAAAAGCACAGGACCAGATGGCTTCACAGGCGAATTCTATCAAATATTTAGAGAAGAGCTAACACCTATCCTTCCCAAACTCTTCCAAAATATAGCAGAGGGAGGAACACTCCCAAACTCATTCTACGAGGCCACAATCACCCTGATACCAAAACCAGAAAAAGATGTCACAAAGGAAGGAAACTACAGAACAATATCACTGATGAACATAGATGCAAAAATCCTCAACAAAATAATAGCAAACAGAATCCAACAGCACATTAAAAGGATCATACACCATGATCAAGTGGGGTTTACCCCAGGAATGCAAGGAGTCTTCAATATAGGCAAATCAATCAGTGTGATAAACCATATTAACAAATTGAAGGAGAAAAACCATATGATCATCTCCATAGATGCAGAAAACACTTTTGACAAAATTCAACACCCATTTTAGATAGAAACCCTCCAGAAAGTAGGCATAGAGGGAACTTACCTCAACATAATAAAGGCCATATATGACAAACCCACATACATATGGTCACCTTATCTTTGATAAAGGAGGCAAGAATATACAATGGAGAAAAGACATCCTCTTCAATAAGCGGTGCTGCGAAAACTGGACAGCTACATGTAAAAGAATGAAATTAGAACACTCCCTAACACCATACACAAAACTAAATATAAAGCCAGACACTATAAAACTCTTAGAGGAAAACATAGGCAGAACACTATATGACATAAATCACAGCAAGATCCTTTTTGACCCACCTCCTAGAGAAATGGAAATAAAAACAAAAATAAACAAATGGGACCTAATGAAACTTAAAGGCTTTTGCACAGCAAAGGAAACCATAAACAAGACAAAAAGACAACACTCAGAATGGGAGAGAGTATTTGCAAACGCAGCAACTGACAAAGGATTAATCTCCAAAATATACAGGCAGATCATACAGCTCAATATTGAAAAAGCAAACAACCCAATCCAAAAATGGGCAGAAGACCTAAATAGACATTTCTCCAACGAAGATATAAAGATTGTCAACAAACACATGAAAGGATGCTCAACATTACTAATCATTAGAGAAATGCAAATCAAAACTACAGTGAGGTATCAACTCACACCAGTCAGAATGGCCATCATCAAAAAATCTACCAACAATAAATGCTGGAAAGTATGTGGAGAAAAGAGAACCCTCTTGCACTGTTGGTGGGAATGTAAATTGATACAGACACTATGGAGAACAGTATGGAGGTTCCTTAAAAAACTAAAAATAGAACTACCATACAACCCACCAATCCCACTACTGGACATATACCCTGACAAAACCATAATTCCAAAAGGGTCATGTACTACAATGTTCATTGCAGCTCTATTCACAATAGCCAGGACATGGAAGCAACCTAAGTGTCCATCGACAGATGAATTGATAAAGAAGATGTGGCACATACATACAATGGACTATTATTCAGTCATAAAAAGAAACGAAATTGAGTTATTTGTAGTGAGGTGGATGGACCTAGAGTCTGTCATACTGAGTGAAGTAAGTCAGAAAGAGAAAAACAAATACCGTATGCTAACACATATGTATGGAATCTAAAAAATAACAAAATGGTTCTGAAGAGCCTAGGGGGCAGGACAGGAATAAAGACGCAGATGTAGAGAATGGACTTGAGGACACAGGGAAGGGGAAGCTGGGACGAGTGAGAGAGTGGCACAGACATATATACACTACCAAATGTAAAATGGATAGCTAGTGGGAAGCAGCCACGTAGCACAGGGAGATCAGCTCGGTGCTTTGCGTCCACCTAGAGGGGTGGGGTAGGGAGGGTGGGAGGAAGACGCAAGAGGGAGGAGATATGGGGATATATGTTTATGTATAGCTGATTCACTTTGTTATACAGTGGAAACTAACACACCATTGTAAAGCAATTATACTCCAATAAAGATGGTAAAAAAAAAAGGACTCACATGTGCTTAATAATGTTGATAGCAGAATCATGATATGAGCACTGACTATATCTAGGAATTATGCTAGCCTTCAACCTGCAAAGGAGGATATAGTAATCCCCACTTCACAGATAGCAAAACTGAGACTCCAAGATGTTAAATAACCTCATCCTACAGCTCTTAATGAGGGCTGAATCCAAGAATGCCCGATTCCAATCACCCTCTCCATGGCACCTCACTCTCTCACTTTTAATTTCTCTTTATTCATTTATTGCAAGTGTCCCTCTCCCTCAGAATCAAACACAAAACCATATGGCTGGACCAGAATAAAATCTGAGTAGCTGCATGTAGCTGTTTTAAAATGCCCAGTCTTCCCTGGCGGATCTCTGACTTTCCAACACTACAGCCTTCGTGTGGAAGGTTAAACAGCAAGGACAGTGGCTCCAAATCTCTTTTCCACTGGATCAGTGGAACAAGGCAGTCTTCCATCTAAAATCAAATAATAGCTGACTTTTCCTCATTCTTGAAAAAAGTGTATATAGATGGATCAACAGATGGATGGATGGTTGGATGGATGGATAGATGGATGGATAAATGGATGGATGGACGGGTGCATAGATGGATGGATAAATGGATGGATGGATGGATAAATAGCTGGATGGATGGACAGATGGATGACGGTCAAACAGATGCATGGATATGCATTTCCAAGTGAAGACTATTTCTAAAAGGTAACATAGGAAACTATCAACAGTGGTAGTCATTTCTGGGAGGGAACAGTGTATGAGACAACGGTGAAAGTGGGAACTACTTTTTACTCTACAGTCTCTTATATCTTTCAAATTTTGAGCTGTGTGTAATGCTTACATTAAAATAAGTAGCAATATAAAAGTAATTTTAAAACACCTTGTTAAATAGATATATGCATGAATGAGAGGCTGGAAGAATGAATAAATCCTAAAAATAAAAATGTTTTAAATAGATGAATAAATTTTAACAGTTAAAAAAATTTATGTTTCCCATTGATTTTTCTTTAAATCTTGGCACCAACTTCTACTTGTCTGTATTAGAATCTAGCATAATGTGGTTTCCAACTTGGAACACAATCGATTACAAAATTTGGTTATTTTAAGTCAAACAGGTCAATAACAGTGTGGTGTTTTGCACAGAGCATCTTGACTTTAAGGTTTGCCCACACAAATCTGCTCAAGGACTGCTCTGCAGTTACAGGGAGCGACAATAGGGCTGAGGCCTGGACACGTGATCCCACCCAAGTTTCCTTATTTAAGCTCTAATTCTCCTCTCATGCATCAAATCCCACCTGCATGCTGGGCCTCTGAATACTGCCCCTGCATTGCTGGGGGCTCTGAGTAATCGGACCCTGCCAAGGGAAAAATAAGAAGACAAATGACTTCCCCAACCACCATCAATACCATTTCCAGGAAGAAATGAAGAGAGCTGTCTCTTGGCCATAAATGATTTGCTGCTTTCCTCTCCATCAGTATGGAAATGGAGCAGGGTTGTTTCAAAGCTGGGTTTTTTTAGCTTTCCAGGCAGCTGTGTGGATTCCATACACTAGGGAGGTTGACAACATTCAACAAGACTTTATGGAACTTTTGCTGGGTTAGCATGGACCCCACGCCCTGCCCTCAAGGCATTTACACTCTAATCCAAGATATAAAATATAATCCAAAAAAGAGGAGGCAGTATTTGGATGTCAATTGTCCACAGCAAGTGCCAAGTTATTTGATGGATGGAGGATGGTGACAAGTCTGTGATGCCTGGCAATGCGACAGGACTACCAGAGGTACGTGAAATCACCTCTGTTTAACTATGGGACACCAGTCACAGTTCTATTCCTTCTGGGACAGTTTGGAAATCATAAAATTCTCTTCAAGGAAGAAAATGAGAACAAAGAAAAACCACGTTGGCATTACGGTGCCCCAAATGACAGAGATGGCTCAGTAGGGCCATCTTGTGCTGATCCCTGCCGCCATTCCATGAGCGGGGTACTGCCCTTCCCCCGCCCTTGCCCAAACGTTTTGGTCTCCCTGTGTCTATGAGTCCCAGCAAGCAGTGCAGCGGGGAGCCCGACAAGACAGAGCATCCTATAGGTTGGAACAGTAACAAAAGGCAACTTAAGGAGAAGAAATTTTAGTTCGGTCCTAAAGATTAGATATCCAGCTGTCAAGGAACAGGAAAGACACTTCTGATGAGGGATATGGCCCGCAAAGATTTGTGGCTGGAAAATGTCAGGTCCTATGATGCTGGAAAGTCAGTGTGGGCTGCTGAGCACTCGCTCTTCAGTCGCTGTGGGTAGGAGGCCTCCCTAGGATTTTCTGGGATAAGTAAGGTATCTGCTGCTCCTCCAGGCATCACTGTGTGTATGAGGATAGGGAGGACATTTGTTTCCCTGCAGCAGCTCCACCCTCTCTGTGGCGCCCTTTGGGATCTCCCATTCCATCTCTATCATTGTCCCTATGGACTGGCACTCAGCTAAGCCACGTACATGCATTAGCTCCTTTAACCCTTCACCACTCTTGAGGAGGGATCTACTGCATCCATTTTACAGATCAAGAAAGAGAGGCTCAGAGACATTAAGTCACTCACCCAAAGTGACTCAGCTAATAAAATAGCAGAGCCAGGACTTGAACCAACTTCTCTGCCTAACTCCAAAGTATGCTCTTGTTCTTCTTAAGGATGGGTCTTTCCTATTGCTTGAGACAAAGACAATCATCGCATGTGAAATTGCTCAATCGAAAGCACTTCTGCTTTCAACATAAGTGGTTGCCAAACAGTCTTCCATGTAAAACTGAAGTTTCTCTACAGCCCTGCAGGCTTGTGCCCTGGACCCTCTTGACACCTGGCCAACAGAGATGACAAAATGGGAAGAGTTGGGAAGACTGGGGTCCAAATCCCAGTTCTGCTCCCTGAGTGGTTCAAGCATCACATGTTCAAAACTGAGCTCCTGCTCTTTTCCCCAAAGCTGCTCCTCCTGTGCCGACCTCACCATCAACTCTCCTCCTCACTCACATCCCTCCAGCCACAAAGTCCTCCTTGTTCTTCCTTAAACACGAGTCTCCCAACTCAGAACCTTTGCAGTGGCCATTCCCCCTGCCTGGAAATGCTTTTCCCTCAGATACACATATGGTTCACTCCCTCACCCTCTTTCAATTCTTCACATAAATGTTGCCATCTCGATGTGGCCAAGGCTGGCCACCCCCATCCCCACCTGCATGCGCCAAATCCCTTTACTTGCTCCATAGTTTCCACAGCAGTTACCACTTTCTACAATGTTATGTAATTTATTTATTTTGTTTATTGTTTATTATCTGTCTTCCTCCACTAAAATAAAAGTGCCCCAAGAAATGGTAGAATCTAGGTAGTAAGTGTATGCTTGTTCCTTGGGAAACTGGTTCAACTTTTCTATATGTTTGTAGTTGTTCATAATAAAATGTTAGAGTAATGGACCTAAAAGGTAATGAATTTGTCTGCTTTGTTCATTGATGTATCCCAAGTGTCAGGAACATAGTAGGTACACAATAAACATATAGTAGGTACCCAGTAAACATTACTGAATGAAGGAATTAATGAAGTGTAACACTATTTGTTACTTTGGGCAAGTTATTTCATCTCTCTAAAGCTCAGTGTGTCACCTGTAATGTGAGCAAAATAGCAGCTACTTCCATTTATTCAACAAGTATTCATTGTGAATCACTACATATCAAGAACTATGTTAGGTACCAGGGTACCAAATTAGGTAATTGTGAACAAAGTAGACCAGGTCCCCCTTCTCATGGAGCTTCCAATTCAGTAAGGAAGACAGATCAGCATAATCACAATTTCATGTAACTTCAATGCTTTCCATGAGATCACCCAATACCTATACATTCCACAGTCAGTCTTGGGGGTTCAGGAAAGACTTCCCAGCTGAATATGAGCACTAATGGGTATATAGGAACTGCCTCCTGATTTCTATTTCATCCTTCTTCCTTATTAATAAAATACTTTTGTTTTGTTTTTCTTCTTGGGGGGGTAACAACGTATCCAACAGAAAAACCGTCTTTCACTAGCATCTCTTGCAGCTGAGGCTGGCCACCTGACATAGTTCTGATCACTGAAAGCAAGGCACAATGTACCCTGAGCCTTTTGGATCTTTGTCCTTCATTGGCTTCCATGCCTGCTATGTGATGCCTGGAGGTGAAGCAGCCATTTTGCAACCATGAGGATGGAAGCTGCATGGCAGAGCAGGAAGTCAAGGAAGCTGGAGTCCCTACTAGCATCTCTGACTTACTCTACCAGCCATAGCCTGTCTACCACTGAGCTTATTATTTTTCAGGCCAAATAAAAGCTTGCATTCAAGCAATTTTAGTAGAGTTTTCTAATATTTACAGGCACGGGCAATGCTGTGGTCCCATGCAAGATATTGGTGAGGGTGAGTGAATGAAAGTGAAATGTTCTAAACCCAGAGCAAAGCATGTGCAAAGGCCCAAAGGTGCAGAGAGCAAAGTCGATTCAAGCAACAGAAAGAAGTTCAGTGTGGCTGGAATGAACTGGATAAAAAGAAGGTTGGTGAGGGATGAGGTTGCAAATGTAAACAGGGATCCCATCAAGTAGGGTTTTAGAAATCAGACTAAAGAAGCACTGAGGAGCCATCGCAAGCTGCTAAGAAAAATCAGAGTTAATTTATGTAATTTGTCCAATATACGGTAGTTGCCCCCAAAATGAGAAGCATTGTGAGTATTGTTTTCTGTCAAACCATTTTACTGAGGTATAATTGAAATGCAAAAAGGCATACATATTTAATGTACAACTTGATGACTTTGGGGATAGGTATATACTTATGAAACCATCACCACCATCAAGGCCAAAAACATATCCATCTCCCCCCAAAGTTTCCTCCCATCCCCTTTATTATAACCATTGTTATTTCGTGTGGTAAAAACACTTAAAATAAGATTTATCCTTTTAGCAAATTTTAAGTATACAATACAGTTGTTAGCTATAGACACTATGCGGTATATTAGATCTCCAACTTATTCATCTTGCATAACTGAAACTTTGTACCCTTTGACCAACACATCCTCTTCTTCACAGCAAAGAGAACCATCAACAAAATGACAAGACAATCTGGAGAATGAGAGGGAATATTTGCAAACCATCTATCTGATAAGGAGTTACTATCTAAAATATATAAGGAACCCATATAGCTCAGTAGCAAAAATGCAAATAACCTGATTTTAAAATGGGCAAAGGACCTGGGCAGACATTTCTCCAAGGAAGACATACAAATGGCCAAAAAACATATGAAAATGTGCTCAACATCATTAATCATCAGAGAAATGTAAATCAAAACCACAGTGAGATATCACCTCACACTTATGTTAGAATTGCTACTATTTAAAAAAATAAATTAAAAAAATTTTAAAAGATAACAAGTGTTGGTGAGAATATAGAGAAAAGGGAACCCTTATGTACTGTGGGTGGGATTGTAAATTGGTTCAGCCAGTATGAGAAACAACATGGAGTTTCCTCAAAAAGTTAAAAATCGCACTGCCCTATGATCTATTTCTAAGTATTTATCCAAAGGAATTGAAATCAGGATCTCAAAGAGATATCTGCATTATTCATAATAGCCAAGACATGGAAGCAACCTAAAAGTCCATCAATGGGTGTATGGATAACGAAAATGAAATATAGATAGACAGATACATAGATACCTGTAGAACATTATGCTAAGTGAAATAAGCCACACACAGAAAGACAAATACAGTATGACCTCACTTATACGTGAGTATTGTTTTACCTCCGAGTACACACAAACTCCTCAATGAAACGGAGATGCATCGCTTGTATTTGCAAACCCACCAGAGATCACAGACACAAGCCAAGGGAATCCAGTGTGGGAAACAAAAAAGAAAAACACTTCAGCCAGGACAGTTCAACCACTGCTTTACTCGTCTTTGCCACTGTCAGGTTTATTCCCACAGTGACTCACCCACAGCACCACCTCCAGGCCGCTCTCTAAGTGACCGTGCTGACCAGTGACGTGCAAGATCATCTCAGAAAACAGTGGAAACTCCAAGGCAAGGAGGCCACCTGAAGGGGCCCTTTCCCTTCCCTCCTCGTCTCTCGGCTGTTTCCAGCAAACGCAGCGAGTGCCTAAATGAGGGTTTGATCAATGGAGGCCAGGTTGATATTGATAAAGCGGCTGCAGTTTCTGCAAATCACGCGGCACTCATAGATACTGAAGATTAATCTTTACAAATACGGGGCAAAGGGGGAGAAAAAAACCAAGTCAATTTAGCTTCCGATTATTACTTTCTCCAGAAAGCACTGAAGAGTCAAAAGTTTAACTGATGTACATTAGACAGGGAGACAAATCCAGAAATATCACCCAATTACCTGGCAGCTTCTAGAAGGTATTTTTCATGACAGCAGGTGGGTTTGCCTTTTCTAAATCAGGAAGGAGACAAGACACCACTAAAAGGATGTTGACTTGGCCCAGTGCACAAGTGCTAACCTCACCGGACAAACTGAAGGCTGAATATTTGTCCTGAGTCTACAGTGTCCTTGAAAACACATCTCCACTGATTTCCTAGTTATTTTTATGTTATAGTGTATGTATCTTTAGAAATTATACTGACTGCTCCTTCCTGAAACAAGAAGGATTTATTTTTTCCTACAAAGAAATAATAAATAACAGTGCTTAGCCTCCTTGGGCCTCTGATTTCATATCTCGAGAGTGAGTACGAGCCCAGTATGTAACGTATAGCACAGTTCCTCAACCTTGGCACTACTGACATCTGGGGCCAGATAATTCTCTATTGGAGGGCTGTTCTGTGCACTGTAGGAGTTTACTGGTACCCCTGGGCTCTACCCACTAGATGCCAGTAGCAGCTATCCCCCCCACCCCCAGTTATGACAACAAAAATTGTCTCCAGATATTGCCAAATGTCCCCTGTGAGGCAAAACTACTTGTGTATAGTAATATGCAAATACACAACATATGTAAGAGTCGGGGAAATGCCATTCAAAAAATCTCCCATGTTGTATTCACACAAAGCAACAAAACCAAATTCTACACTTAATGCCAGCTATAACCTCTTTATTCACAACCGTGTCATAGCCAGACAACCTGAGGCAGAGGTTTTCAAAACCTGGATCACAGAGCAATTTCCTGAGATCAGGGCCAGCTCATTTACAGGGCCAGCAATTACACACAGCCCCTGCTCAGAGGGCCTCACGCTGCTGCTGGCATCTAGAAATTCCTAATAATTTTTAACAAGGACCCCCCCATGTTTTCATTTTGCTCAAGGCCCTGCAAGTTTTGTAGCCAGTGCTACCTGAGGTGCTTATTTTATTTTTTATTTTTTTATTTGGGTGCACTGGGTCTTAGTTGTGGCATGCAGGATCTTTAGTTGCAGTATGCAGGATCTTGGGTTTTTTTCAGTAGCAGCATGTGGGATCTAGTTCCCTGACCAGGAATCGAACCAGGGCGCCCTGCATTGGGAGCACGGATTCTTAACTGCAGGGAAGTTCCTGGGGTGCTTATTTTATTCACTTTTTATTTATTTATTTTTGGCTGCGTTGGGTCTTTGTTGCTGCGCGAGGCGTTTCTCTAGTTGCAGCGAGCAGGGGCTACTCTTCGTTGTGGTGCGTGGGCTTCTCATTGCAGTGGCTTCTCTTGTGGATCACGGGCTTTAGGCGTGCAGCCTTCAGTAGTTGTGGCACATGGGCTTCGTTGCTCTGCGGCATGTGGGATCTTCCCAGGCCAGGGCTTGAACCCGTGTCCCTGGCACTGGCAGGCGAATTCTTGACCACTACGCCACCAGGGAAGTCCCAATGCTTACTTTAAATTCAGGCTCTTGAATGAAATGAAAACAAGGCCATGTTCACTGCAGCATTATTTACAAAGCCAAGACATGGAAACAACTTAAGTGTCCACTAGGAATGAATGGATAAAGAATATCTATATGTGATGAAATACTATTCAGCCATTAAAAAGAAGGAAATCCTGCCAACTGCACCAACATGGATGGACCCTGAAGACGTTAGGCTAAATGAAGTAAGTCAGACAGAGAAGGACAAATACTGTATGATGTCACTTATACGTGGAATATAAAAAATTCAAACTCATGAAACAGACACTGTCTGTTGGTTACCAGACTGGTGGTTACCAGGGGCTGGGGGATGGGGAAACCAGGGAGATGTTGATCAAAGGGTACAAATTTCCAGTTACGAGATGAATAACCTCTGGGGATCTAATGTACAGCATGGTGATTAGAGTTAACAGTACTGTACTGTATAGTTGAAAGCTGCTAAGAGAATAGATTGTAAATGTTCATACCACACACACACATACACACACAAATGGTAACTATGTGAAGTGATGGATATGTTAACTAATCTTACTGTAATAATCATTTCACAAGATATCAGTATATCAAATCATCACATTGTATACCTTAAACGTATACAATGTTATTTGTCAGTGATATTTCAATAAAGCTGGAACAAATAAAAATAAAATAAACTCAGGCTCCTGAACCCCACTGTTTTTCAGTAATTCAGCTTGATGTCAAAGCCTGCAAGTGACATTCTTTGATTCTGTGACTTAAAAATAAAAGAGAGAAACAGAGAGATTTCTCTCTAAAACGTAGGAAATTCCAGTTAAAAGTAATCTTTCATTTTAAATGCACAGCAGAAACACGAGATAAGTTAGAAGACAAAACTCTGACACCAGTCTGGGAGGGTTAAGAGACTTCATGGAAATGAATACAAAAATATTTTAAATATTTAAATTGTCTAACCTTTCCATTTTTACTTCTAAGTGAGCCAAGAAAAAAAGTCAGATCATTTGAGAGGAATGAAAAAGAACAATTTTTATAAAATCAAAATCACATTCCTGAACTTTCCACTTGCATATAGAGGATGAAACTGCACAGAATTTTCCTTGTGGGAAAAGGAGAACCAAGTGCCCCTTGTGGATACTGTGCTGGTGGGATTTTCCAAGCACAATTCACACTGCAGAATTTTCTGAACCTGATTCACTTTTCTCAGTATTAATCACTTTTCACTTATATTCCAACTACTATCTCCCCCCGAAAAAAATAAAGCAAAGACCTAAACTCTTGGGAACTTTCATATGAAAGAACTTTCTAGACTGCCTTTAGATGCCCTACTTAATTAGCTATCATGAAAGCAAGACAGAGAGTTCTTCCAAGGAGTTGACCCAGTGTATTGACATGATGCTCTACAGATCTAACATCATACGGGGTCTCTATTCTAGAAAACAAAACAGAAGCAGAGCATACCAAATATGTGTTCCAGCCACTTGACTGTGTGAGTCCGGAAACTAACCTGGCAAAGGAAGAGATGAAACTTAGAGGATTTGTCAGAATCACAGGGTGCAGGAAAATGTTTCCAAAGGGGGCCCTCACCTGATGCTACCAATAAGATGCATGTTTTGGTCTGAAGGAAAAACATAAAAAATAGTTTCATTTGTTTCTTTGGGTCCTTTGTTGCTGTTAGCTTGATCAAAGATCAAGCTACTCCACTTCTCCGGCCTTGCTCTGCAGAGGCCCTGCAAGCATTTAGGAAAGGAAATTTGGGAGTGGAAACTGGAGAGAAATGACCTGCGTAATAAAAGGGAAGGTTTTGGAGCCCTTTGGGAAAGGGGGGAGGGGCAGAGTTGGAGAGAGAAAAGAAGGATCTAGAAGCCTGTGTGTGCCAGAAAATCATCCTGTCCTGAGGCCCCAGTCTTTAATAGAGTCCCCTGAACTCACAACATGAGTAGGTTTCCAGTAGGCATTGTGGAAGAGGCCAAGTTCTGCGTTTGGGCTCATGGGGGATGAAACTGAGAGAGTGCACGGAGCACCAGAGCCAGAGGCAGGTGGGACCCTGAGAAGACCCCCATCCCTGAGTAAGCAGGAATTAGCAAGAGTAAATTTTACCTAGATCTTTTGACATCCAGGTTACACTCCTTTGTTATAAAAATGTTTGGCAGTTTCCAACCTTGCCTTGGGACCATGAGGTGCTGGATCAGGAGCATTTCTCAGCTACCTCTGGATGCACGTGCGTTGGCGGAGCAGTCCCTGTCAGTGCACAGTCCATCCTGGATCCTACCATTAGGGGCCACGCCTGCCCAATTGCCAACAGCAAGTATCTACATCTCTTTGCTTGATGCAGAACCCACTGATGGTGGCCAGGGCCCACTCTGCCTGTGCAAGTGGCAGGTCAGAAGTACTGGGGAATTAATACACCCCTGGGGGGGGAGGACTCAACCAGCGACTGATTGGAGGGGTGTGTAAATACCCCAGCTCCTCCACTTCTCAGGTGAGGTAAATCCAGAGTGCATGTTTTACCCTGGGGTCAGCACACTTCTCATGCAAAGGGCCAGATGGTAAATATTTCAAGCTTTGTGGGCCATACAGTCTCTCACAGCTACTCAACTCTGCTGTTGTAGTGCACAAGAAGCCATGGACAATACATAAATGAACTGGTGTGAATGTATTCCAACAAAACTTTATTTACAAAAACAGGTGGCAAGCCAGATTTGCCATGGACTGTAACCTACAAATCCCTGTTCTTTGCTATTTTCCAGAGTTAACCAGAGAGATTAAACTCTGTGACCCCCACAGTGGTAACTAACTTGATAATGAACTCTTTATCATCTCCCTTCCCTTCCTGGCCTGTCTCCTTTCCCCCCACCTTGCCTAGCTTAATAGACTATTTCCACCCAAATCCTTGCCTCAGAGGCTGCTTCAGTGAGAACTCAAACTAAAAGTTAGTTGATTAGGGTACTTTGGCTGCATGTAACAGAGAATTGAACTAAAAATGATTTAAATGACACTGACATAGGTTTATTTTATCTTCCACAAAAAGCCCAGGCATAGGTGGTCCAGGAAGGTTAATTCAATGTCAGAGCATTGGGGGTTTTCTGATGCTTACAGCTCATTGCCAAGAACAGAGCACATGACAATGCTAAGCCAGTCACTGCTAAAAAGAAAGAGATGAGTATGCCTAGCTTAGGCCAATTGAGGCCCATGCCCTGAGGCCAGGGGAAGGAAGGACCCTGTCTTCTCTGGGTGTATGGCCAACTGGCATAAACAAAATGACAGTACTCTCAGCAATGAAGAAGGGGGAATGGCTGTTGGGTAGACAACCAACACATCCCCAATAGTACATGCTCAGTAAATGAGTGCATGGGTCCCTGGATTTAAATAATGGATGGCAACTTTCTGAAAGAAAGATAAAGTAGAAAAGGCCATCCTTTTCTAAGGATGCACAAGAGTCATGCAGAATAGGCCCAGAGTGACTTGGATATTCAGGGGAGATCTTAGAGCCTTTAGATAGTTTGATAGCTTGATTACACAATTCAGAGCCATCAGAGAAAGTGAAAGGGGGACGTGGGGAGCCCTTATTTAAGTCAAATACAAATATGTTCTTCCCCTGGTTAATAATGAGCAAAGCATTTTACAGTTCATAAAGCTCATGTCCATCCATTAATCTTTCCATTTAATCAAAAAACAAACTAATGTAATAGCCAGGTCAGGTACTGTGAAGTTCAAATACTTTTGCAAGAAATTAAAGAAGACTGAAATTAATGGCTACAAGTAACAGAGAACTCATTAACTGGAAAACTCAATATTGTTTAGACAGAAATTCTTCCCAGTTATCTATAGAATCAGTGCCATCCCACTCAAAATCCCAGCAGGTTGTTTTGTTTTTGTTTTTGTTTTTAATTAATTTATTTTTTATTTTTGGCTGTGTTGGGTCTTCGTTTCTGTGCGAGGGCTTTCTCTAGTTGCAGCAAGCGGGGGCCATTCTTCATCGCGGTGCGTGGGTCTCTCACTATCGTGGCCTCTCTTGTTGTAGAGCACAGGCTCCAGACGTGCAGGCTCAGTCGTGGCTCACGGGCCTAGTTGCTCTGCGGCATGTGGGATCTTCCCAGACCAGGGCTCGAACCCATGTCCCCTGCATTGGCAGGCAGATTCTCAACCACTGTGCCACCAGGGAAGCCCTTTTTTTTTTTTTGAGAAATTAACAAAATGACTCTAAAAATTATATGAAGATGTATTATAACAGCCAAAAATAGCCAAGGCCATCTTGAAGGAAAACAAAGCTACAGACATACCACCAAATATCAATATTTATTATAAAGCTAAAATAATTAAGACAGTAAAATGGCACAAGGGTAGACAAATGGAACAGAAGAGGAGGTCCAGAAAATGTGTGACAAAAACACCTCTGTGATTCAGTGAGAAAAGATGGTCTTTTCAATAAGTGGTGCTGGGTCAGTTGGATATCAATATCAAGTGTCAGCAATGATGTAGGGCATCATGGCTGGTGAGTGTAGATTGGTATAAGCACCTTGGAAAACTGGCTACATCTACGAAAGCTGAATATATTCCCTGTAACCCAGCAATTTCACTTCTGGGTATATACATAACAAAATTAGTGCATACATGCATCATAAGGTTTAACATAAGAATGTAGCAGCTTTATTTGTAATTACCATAAAGTGAAAACAGTCCAAATGTCCATCAACTGTGGTTTGTTTATACAGTGGAATGATACACAACTGAGAATGAAGTATGGCCATGTGCAGCAACATGAATGAATCTCAGAAACATGTTGCAACAAAAGATGCCAAACACACATCCAAAAAGTGCATACAGTATGATTCCATCTATATGCAGTTCAGAAACAGGCAAATTCATTAAGTGAAAGAAGTTAGAATAGCAGTTCTCTTTGAGAGATATTGACTGGAAAGGGGCTCAAGTGAGCTTTGGGGTGCTTAAGATGTTCTAGATCAGGATGGTGGTTACACAGTTTTATACATGTGCAAAAAACTTATCAAGCTATCCACTTATGATTTTTATACTTATTATTACTGTACATATGTCACACTTCATTACAAGAGATAAATCAAGGGAATATTGTTAGGATGATTTCCTGAAGGTGTGGTGCCTAGATTCCTGAGGATTTGACTCACTGCAGAGATAAAGCCTAGGCTACTAGGAAAATAGATGAGGAGCATTTCCTAAGCCTTGGGCCCTTGGGTGACAATTGTTTGGTTCTCCTTGACAGTGGCAGAACACCTTGGCAATGAACTGGCAGTGTAATTACCTGGAAAGGGAAATAACCCGAAAACATAGCCAGCAGCAGACATAAATCATGGCTAAAATAGGAGCCAAGTTCTACCACAGAAGAACAATATCTTTCACCAAATCCCAAAGGAAATAATGACAATAATTAACAACTAGCATTTTTTAACTGCTGGCTATGTGCCAAGAATTTACAAGTTTCAATTTACTTATTGAAACCTTGCCACAAACTAAAAACACATCTAATGTGTGGCAGAGTTGAGATGCCAACAGAAAAGTATGGCTCCAGCCCTCATCACCCCGTCCTGTGCCACACATATTTCCTAGGGATTCAGACTCAGGTCTTAACTGTTTCCTGCCCACTTCTCTCCCCACTGGACTGGGTGTTAGGTCTCTCCCTAGGTGTTTCTCTCTTTTATAACCCTCTTCACACTCTCTTGTCACTGTGTGGTTATGTATTAGTTTCCTGAGGCTGCTGTAACAAATTACCTCAAACTCAGTGTCTTAAAACAAAAGAAATTTATTCTCTCCCAGTTCTGGAGGTCAGAAGGCTGAAATCAGTTTCACTGAGCTGAAATTGAGGCATCAGCTGGGCTATGCTCCCACCACAGGCCCTAGGGGAGAACCTGATTCTTGCCTCTTCCAGCTTCTGGCGGCTGTGAGCATTCCTTGGCTTGTGGCTACATCACTCCGGTCTCTGTCTCTGTCTTCATAGTGCCTTATCCTCTTCTCTGTGTGCAATCTCTCTCTGCCTTCCTCTTATAAGGACACTGTGATTGGATTTAGGGCCCACTTAGATAATTTGAAATAATCTCCCCCCATTACAATATCCTTAACTTAATCACATCTGCAAAGACTCTTCCTTCGCAGAAGGTAACATTTACAGGTTCTAGGGATTACAACCTGATATCGTTGGGTGGCCATTGTTCAGCCTACTGTCTCTATATTAACTCTATCACTGTATTCATTATCTCTGTATTAACTCCTTAACAGTACAGACCATCTATGGTCATTTTCAAGTGGCTACACATTTTGACATTCCTCTTATTAAAAGATGGGATCTACCTCTTCTCCCTTGATCATATGAATTCTGTGATTGCTTTGACCTATAGAATAGAGTGGGAATCACCCTGTTCCAGTTTCTGATCCAGGTTTTAAAAAATGGTCAGTTGCTACTTCCTATCTCTTGGAACACTCACTCTTGGAACCCAGCCACTTTGCTCTGAGAAACCCAAACTGCATGGAGAGGCCACATGAAGGTGCCCCAGGCAACACCACCAACTGAGAGCTCCTAGCCAACAGCCAACATCAACTGCCAGGCATGTGTTTGAGCCATCTTGTATGGTCCACACAGTCAAGACTTAGATGACTCTAGCCCCAGCCACTATCTGACCGCAACTACATGAGATATGTGAAGTGAGAAGCACCTACTTCTCAGTCAGTACAGTCGTGAGTGATAAGATCAAATATTTATTTCCAGCTACCATGTGAGCGGGTCATTTTTTTATGCAGCAGTAGATGATCTGAACATTGTCTTATTCAGAGTTGCACACCAAATGCCTGGAACTATGCTTGGAGATCTTGAAATCCAGTGAAGGTGGAATAAATGAAAAACAACCAAACTCTAGAAGTTATGGCCAAGCAGGTGGGCTGGAGATCAAGAATTGTTGATATTAGATCCCAAAGAAAATGACAAGGTGATAGGTTACCAGAGGAAGGCCATGATGAAATAAATTCTCTAGAGCCCTGTATTAGTCAGGTTAGAACCAATAATATACATATATTACAATTATACAATCCCTCATAATAAATCTCCCAAGAGAGGGAGATTGAGATTTATTATGAAGAATTGGCTCACATGATTATGGAGGCTAAGAAGTCCCACAATCTGCTATCTGCGAGCTGGACAGCCAGAGAAGTGGATGGTGTAATTCAGTCCAAGTCCAAAGGCCTGAGACCCAGGGGAGTTGATAGCATAGATCCTAGTCAAGTACAGGAGATAAGATGAGATGTCCCAGCTCAAGCAGTGAAGCAGGAAGGGGAGGATCCCTCCTTCCTCTGCCTTTTGTTCTATTCAGGTTCTCAGTGGATTGGATGCTGTCCACCCACATGGGGAAGGTGATTTACTTTATTTGAGTCCACCGATTCAAATGTAATCTCATCAGAAACACCCTCATAGACACACTAGAGTAATGTTTAATCTGGTCACCCCGTGGCCCAGTCAAGTCAACACATAAAATTAAACATCACAAGCCTTTTGAGAGGTAATAGGTGGGCAGGTACACTGCTGATCAGGACCAAGTTCAACAAACCTTCAGCCAATGCTTGCTGACTTACAGATGCACAGATTCTACATATCATTTGTTTTCTTTTTAACCATTCCTTTAATTTAATAAGCAACGTACTGAGTACTTACTGAGAGCCAGGCATTGGTTTAGGTAATGGATATTCAGTTGTCAGCAAGTCCCTTCCTTCGTGGAGCTTTGAACCATAGAGTATTTAGGAGGACCTCAAAACCACAGGTAGGGGGTTCAAGGTCCCTTTCTGACCTTAATTACCTTTCTCTGCAGTCTTGCTCACCAAAAATCACTTCCTAAAAACATTAGACCATTAATACTACTAAGTGTGTCTTTCAAAATGGATATGGTGCAGGCAGTAAATCAGGAAAGATTAACTTGGCAAGGTCCTTCCATTCATTTTGGGGCAGCTGTGACAATTTCCTGTCATGGGAGATGGATAGACAGACCCCTTCTGTCCAATGACTCAGCATACCTTCGCTGGGCACAAGAAAGGAAAGTACAGGTGCTAATGAGATGAGCCTGTATTTGGTAGGGAGAATCAGCCCAAAGCCTTAATCTTCTCAAGACCACCATTATGTGCCTTCACCAAATGCTTCTGCTATAATAATGCACCAGCAGCTGCAGCCATGGAGGTTCCCTGCTCAGATCTTCCCTCACAGGAACTGACTCTCGAGAGCAGAGCTGACCAGCAGTCTCCAGCCACTGCACTTCTGGACCACTGAGGTGTTCATGCCAAGCCACTCTTCCCAGGGCTTTTCCCAGCCAATGGCTGAGCATGGCAGGAGTACTAGAACCAGACTATTCTATTCCAGTGCTGGATTTGTCCAACAGGCAACTTTTGTCTCAAGAACTCCCTATTAGCCTGGCTGAAACTTTCTCAGAGGAGGCTAAACTTCCCTTCCTTCTCCTTCTCCTTTCATAGGTGTCAGACCTGCATCATGACCTGAAGGTCCTCCCTGCCTACCCCTGCGCCCTCCCCATTTTCCTCCCCAGGCATTTCTCCAATAAATTTCTTGCATGATTAATCCCTGTTTTGCCTTCTGCTTCTTAGAGGACCTGAACCGACATACTATCTACAGACAACTGTTATTTTGTGCATGCTTCCTTCTTTTTTTGTTAGTGCATTTAATGTACATCGTTGTCATTTTGCTTTCTTTCCCTATTTTATACTACGATATATGTGCCATCTTATGTTTTTGTGCTTCCTGCATATTATTTATAATCCTTAATATTCCACTGTATGAAAGGATCACAAGTGTCATCTGTTCCTCTTTAGTTGGACATTCAGGGTCTTTCCAATTTTTTCCTAATTAAACGATGCTGCAATAAATGCATTCTGTGGGAGCTTTGGTAACGTTTACTCAGAACAGATCAGTGTACGGAGAACTTCCCCACCAGGGGAGATGGATTCCAGGGGCTGCCTGGGACTGAAGAAAAAGTACTTCATGAGGAACCAGGAGACCTAAGTTCTGGTTCTGATTCTGCCCTATCCTAGCTGCATGACCCTGAGCAAGTCACTTCATTTCTCTGGGCTTCTGTTTCCCCACCCAACAAAAGGGGCTAATATCAGAGGAGGATACTTTGTGAATATCAAATTTAATTTATGTCATCCTTTTCAAAAGATTTTGGATACTAGGGGCCAGAGAGGCAAGGAAAATGGGGAGATGTTGGTCAAGAGGTACAAAGTTGTGGTTATGTAGGATGAATAAATCTAGAGATCTATGGTACAGGCATGATGGCTATAGTTAATAGTACTGTAATGAACACAGGAAATTTTCTAAGAGGTCAGATTTCAGGTGCTCTCACTACACACACACACACACACACACACACACACACACACACCCAAAAAAGAAAAAAATAGTAGTTATGTTAGGAGATGGTTAATTACCTTGGCTATATTAATTACTTCACTATGTATATATATCAAATCCTGTTGCACACCTTAAACATATATAATTTTATTGAAATATATACATAAATAAATGAAAAACCTGACCCCAGAGAACTCTCTCACCCTCTTTCCACCATGTGAGGACACAGCGAGAAGTCAGCTGTCTAGAACCCAGAAGAGGGTCCTCACCAGAACTCAGCTATGTTGGCGCCCTGGTCTGGGACTTCCAGCCTCTAGAACAGTTGAGAAATAAATTTCTGTTGCTTATAAGCTACCCAGTCTATGGTAATTTGTTATAGCAGCCTGAACAAAGACAGTGTAGATCCAGGCAGGGAAATCATTGGGGCATATTTTGCAATCAACCCACCACAACAGGCTCTGAATTATCTACTCCTGGAAATGGTGGCAGGGCAGACTGTGAGGGGGAAGAGACATCACGAGGAGGCAGGACTGTGGTGCTTGGGGTGGAAGTTGCTGATGAGAAACCTGCCTCTTAAAAGCATCTCCCAGAATGAGACCTACAGGTGCAACATCAAGGTGCCCCTGAAGAAGCGCTAGCAGTGCCTTCCAGAGCCCAGGACTGCTCTCCACATTTGCCCGACACAACCCTCAGAGGGGCTGGTACTGAAGCCCCCTTGGTCTATAACCACATTCAGGAGGCTGTGCCCTGGGCTCAGAGGGCTCCCTGCCACTACAATCCAGAATGAGTGTGTCCCCAACTCGACTTCCTCGCCTGACTTCCACGTCCGTTTTTCAAGGAGTTATTTGGGAAAAGTTGAAGCATTTGCTTTAAAAAATAAAAAGCAAAAGAACTAGTGTATTTTTTTAATCAGCCTGAGACACAACAAACAACCCAGCCAAAAGCAAAGGGGGAAATGCTGAAAATGCTCATGTCCCTTCAACCACTCCAACCAAGACTTCAGAGGAGGCTCCGAGGGGGAAATACGCCCAGGGCTCTGGCATCCAGAGTCATGGAACACCCTAAGCTTATCTTTCCGGGGAGCAACTTCACATTCACTTCCTCTGGACCCTTCCCCTACCACCCCAGGACCCCACTCCCATTTAGCAACAAAAATACAGCCTTTGGAAGGAGAAGGGGAATAACTATTTAAATAAAAATAACACATCCCAAGTATTCAATCACCCTCTTCATCCTCACCTCGTCCCCCCGCCCCCCAAAACTCTCATTTATCACGTTGATTTTCTCATCTCTTCTGCACACAACACAATTGGGTACATAAGCTCTGTGTTCAATCTTTTAATGGGGGTTATTCAATTTACTCAAGCCAATGTGAATATTTCCCCTAGTTTCCATGACAACCTCTCTGCACATTCAGTCGTAGTATAAATGAGTTATTGCTTTTATGTTCTCATACCCTAAGACAATGGGGAAATTAACATAATGTGGTCATACCAAAAAAAACCAATCAAAATCCTCATATCCTCCCCTGAAATTCACAGACAGCGTTCTGTGAAAAAGAACCAAAGACAAATGAGGTTTTTGCATCTGACAACACTATTAACATTAGAGATTTTATTTCAGATGCATTTAAATGAAGCCAGACCATGGTGACATTCACAAAAGTATACAAAGAACTAAAATGAAGCGGAAAGAGATGTAAAGGCAGGGACCCAACTTCACCTTCCAGACACAGATCATCCCCACGTGGCTGCCGCACTGTGCCTCCCTCTCTGCACTCTGGCCATGCTAGCATTCCTGCCCCAGGACCTTCACACATGCTGTTCCCTAGGCCTGGAACATTCTCCCGCTATTCTCCCCATGCCTGCTAATTTGCTTAGCTAATTCCTGCTCATCCTTCAGGTCTCACCTTAGAAGACATTGCTCAGGGAAGTCTCGCTTCACCGCTCATCAACACTAGGTAGGATTCCCCTGTGTTATATATATAAATATATCCTCATGGCTCCTGGTATTCTTCATTGCCTTAGGTGGGTTTCCCCAGAAGCAGATCCTAAGAGAAGGGTTGAAGGCACGTGGTTTATCTGGAAGCAATTCCAGAAAACACTGGTAAGATAGTGGAGAAGTGAGACAGGGGAGGGGAAGAGGCCAATCCGTGTGCATTGAGCAAGTTAATATAGATAAGTGGAGCTCAGTCCCACGGGGGACTTCTGGGAGCCAGCACAGAGCAGCCCTCATCTTAAAGGTGAGGAAGATGGGACAACCACCCTCCCCTGAGTGTGCATTTCTCTGCACTTCCTTGCCCAAGGAAGCCCCAGGCATTGTTGCAGGTGCTTGCGGTAGGAACAGCGAGTACCGGTGGGTGTGGGCAAGGTACCAACAGCATCTGCCACATCCTCCAATGCAAATAACATAATTATTACTGGAAACTGGAGATCAATGGAATAGGAGACAAGAATTCAAAACCAACAGGCAAAAAGTAACAGAAGCCCAAATGAAGAACAAGGCACTGGAACAGAGGGGAAAATATAGACTCAAGAGATATTTAAGACCTTGACCCTAGTCTGGGTGACTGATTAGATATTGGGCTACAGGTGTAGTCAAAGAGCTGGAGACTGTAGAAGGGGGTGTGTAAGGTCCTTCCTGCCATCTTAAAATCCCCCATCATCTCTTTTGCTGGCCAGGGGCACACCAGGTAGGACCATCCAATCCACAGCAATTCCAGTTCACAGGACAAGGGAGATCAATCTTTAGTTCCAAGTATAGGAGTGGCTGCTCCCCAATGGACTTCAGAATGAACTCTCAACTTCTGTTTGTTGAACTTTGAAGCTTAAGCCTCTGAGCTTCTAGATGGTTCCAACTGGAGAAAGTAATTTGATTAACCACCAATAGGGAAATGCATCATTAAACAGTGATAAAACCATTCAATCAAATATGAAACCACTAAAAATGACAGCTGTTTGGGGTAGGTATTCATAAAGATTCGAATGTAACAATAATATTAGCAAACATGAATTATGCTTATTGTTTCCTGATTGTCTTCCCACACTAATATGAAAGTTCAGCAAAGGCAGGGATCTTTGTTTTGTTCAATGCTGCATCCTCAGAATCGAGGCACAAAATTAGTCAGCAGCCAACACAAGGTAAAATTCACAAAGTCTGGCATCCAATCAAAAATTACTCAGTCTACCCAGAGTGGGGGCAAGAGCTGGCCTCGATCACGCCCACCAGTTCCCAGAGGTTCTGGACTCCCCAGTAGCTGCTAGGAGGGGCTGGGGGATAAAACAGGGTGAGGCAAACTTTCACTAATAAAAGACAGGAGGCAGGAGAGAGCTGGCAGATAAAGGACTCGCCCTTCCTACCTCACTACAGACAGTCCTGAGATGCAGTGATTCTACAGAACGTCTCCAGAGGTGGCCCATGGGACAGGCTGTGTTTCTGTAAAGCCGTGGCCAGTCCATGATACGCACCACCTGGCATTTGCTTTCTCTCCTTTCCTGCCTCACTTCCATTTTTCCTCATTCCTCCTTCCTTAGCCCACTGATTACTTAGCCCAATAAATCAATAGTGTATACACTTTCTATTGGGCTCTGTTGTTAGGTGGAGAGAACACCTCCCAAAATCTGTGACTCATGGACTATCTCTGGAAGGATGCTGCTCTGCTTAATCTCAAAACTTACTGGCTTAAAACAACAACCATGGTTGTTACAGCGCACAATTTTGAGGGTCGGGAATTCAAGCAGCTTGGCAATTATGCTCCACGTGGTACCCACTGGGGTCCCTCATTGGCTTCAGCTGACTTCTGGGCTGCTCTGAAGGCTCCAAACAGCTTCAGTGACATGCCGGGTGCTGTGCTGGGGACAGCTGGAAGCTGGTCTCAGGGGACCCCTCTCCCTCTCCATGTCATCTCAGGGTCTCCCCACGTGTCACTCCAGCAGGGTCATCGACTGGACTCCTTACACAGTGACTCAGGACTTTAAGACCAAGAGTTCCAAGAGACTGGAAGCAGAAACTACCCAACCACTTAAAGGTGAGGACCAGAACCAATATGGCACCATTTCTACGGTGTTCTATTGGTCAAAGCAGTCACAGGCCAGCAGAGGTTCACAGGGAGGGGAGATAGAGCCCGCTTCTCCATGGTAGAATGTCAGAAAGTTTGCAGCCATCTTCTGATCTCCAGACACAAACACATAAGAAACTGGGAACAGGGGGAGGTAAAGACTGAAGCATTGCAGGAGGGTTCCTTTTACCCTGTTGGCATGATTTGCCATGTGCATTGTATTATACTACTTTTTTCAAGTAAAAAAATGTGGAGGGAGAGACGAGGAGGGTAGGGACAATGTCAGTAAGCCGAATCCTCATCTTCTATGGCAGAGAGTCAATAGAAAATGTCTTAAATTGATAAATCAAGAAACAGCTGCATAAGCATCTTATTTGGAGTTATAGAGATAAATACCAGAAGATCTAAAAATGGAAACAACATTTCAAGGAGTTGCCTCTTGGAAATAGGATTTGGGGAGGGGAGAGAGGAGAGAAGGGGTCATGAACTGCTGCTTTCATTAGAGGCCCTTCTGTTCTTTCACTTTTTACTATGTGCACATATTACTTTGATAAAAAATTTAAAAGGGGAAAAAGTAGGAAAAAAGATGGTTATTTTTAAAACTATGTAATTAAACTTGGAAAAATCTCATTTTGCTAAGTGAAAAAAAAAAAGTAACAGAACAGGATGGAAAACTATATTCCTAGTGTGGTTATAAGTACGTTTAATTAAAAAAGAAACCGGGCTTCCCTGGTGGCGCAGTGGTTGAGAGTCCACCTGCCAATGCAGGGGACATGGGTTTGTGCCCCGGTCTGGCTGGGCCCATGAGCCATGGCTACTGAGCCTGCGTGTCCGGAGCCTGTGTTCTGCAATGGGAGAGGCCACAACATTGAGAGGCCCGCATACCACAAAAAAAAAAAAGAAAGAAAGAAAGAAAGAAAAGAATAAAAATAAAAGAAAGAAAGAAAGAAAACATATATATGGGGAATGGGAAGACTCCCAAGAAATGTACATACCAAATGATAATGGGTGGGTTTCTTTTCTGTTTCCCAAATTTGCAGCAATGTGATTCTCTTATATTCATAATGAAAAGAAAATAATTCATTACTTTAAATAAATGAATTGAGCAGTGATTAAATAAAAATGTCAGAAGAGTCTCTGAAGAACTCTTGGCTACTACACCAGAACCTTATTTTAATTCCTGGAACTTCCCAGGGAAGGGGGTTGGTTCTATGGATGGGGAGCTCTGTCCATAGACTTGACAGGCTCTAGCCAGGCAGGCCTGTAGACTTGGTTATAAAACCTTCCCAGAAAGCATTTAGTCCATGCAGGTTGGTTTGTGTGTGTGTGTGTTTTGTTTGTTTTGTTTTGTTTTGTTTTTTTGGCTGAGTGGTGCAGCATGTGGGATCTAAGCACAGAGTCTTAACCACTGGACTGCCAGGGAAGTCCCTAGTCCATGTAGTTTTAATTCAACAGAACAATAACTCCTGGAAGCCTCCAATGTACTCAGTTCTGAGTCTAGAGTGCTACTTTAATCAAGTGAGTATTTATCAAGTACTCCTATGTGCCAGACAAAATGCTAGGGTCTGGGGTTATAATGATAAATAAGACAGGTAAAATCTCCACCCCTTTGGACCCACAGTCTAGTGAGAGAGACAGATGAGTGGCCAGGTGATTCCAATATATCCTAATAGATGCTTTGATTGGGGAAAGTACAAGTGGGAGGAGATCACCTGGAGGACTTCCTGGAAGAGGCCAAACCTAAGCTCAGACTCAAAGGATGAACCAGAGGAGATCAGGCAAAAGGGGGGAGAAGTATTTCCAGCACAGAAAATACAATTTGCAAAAGCTAAGAGACGAGAGAGAAGATGGCGAATTCAAGAAATCGGGAGTGACAAAAAACAGATGTCCCATGATCAAAACAGTCAGTCTGCAAGGACAGCTCACTTGGGGGCTCTAGGGCTTGACAGACTGAATTGGAATCCTAGCCCTGCCACTTATAAGCTGTGTGACCTCGGTCAAGATATGTCATTTCACTGTGTCTCAGTCTCTGTATCCAGTGTCTTAGTCTGTTCAGGCTGCTATAACAGGATATCATAGACTGGGTGGCTTATAAACAACAGAAATTTATTGCTCACAGTTCTGGAGGCTGGGAAGTCCAAGATCCAACAGCCAGCAGACTCAGTGTCTGGTGAGAGCCGGCTCTCTGTGTTAGGGGACCACTGACCGAAACCGCCAGCCTTGGCCAGGCACGATGATGATAACTGCTTGCCTGAGGTGTCTCACAAGAGGAGGTCCCGATAAAGAATGTGGCGCTCCCATCGAAAACTAGCCGGGAGAATTCAGGAGGGTCTGAAAGTAGGAGGGAGGGAGGAGATGACCAACCTCCCAGAAACCCTCACGCTGGAATGCATCTTGGCTGAGTGATATGCACGCCACCAGGAAGGACCCTGAGTCAGACCAACTACTGGCCAAGAAAGATGATCGGCCAGAGACAACCTGGAAACTAACCCCATCACCATAAAACCTGAGACTGTAAGCCACGTGACAGAGCAGTTCTCCTGGGTTCCCTTACCTGCTGCTCTCCGCTCGGGCGCCCCTTCCCAATAAAGTCTCTTGCTTTGTCAGCCCATGTGTCTCCTCAGACAATTCATTTCCGAGTGTTAGACAAGAGCCCACTCTTGGGTCCTGGAAGGGGTCCCCCTTCCTGCAACATCTGGTTCATAGATGGCCGTCTTCTAGCTGTGTCCTCACACAGAGTAAGGGACAAAGGAGATCTCTGGAGTCTCTTCTATTAGAGCACTAATCCCAATATGAGGGCTCCATCCTCATGACTGAATCACCTCCCAAATGCCCCACACCTCCTAATACCACCTTGGGGGTAGAATTCCACATACGAATTTGGGAGCGACACAAATATTCAGGCCATAGCCCTGGGCTCTTTCTCCTTCCCCATCCTCCTTCCCTCACCTCCCTTCCCCAAGAGCCCTCCCACAGTAAACCACACCCACCCAAATCCCTGTTTCAGGCTTCAGAGGAGCCCAACCTGTCACACACCTCACAAGGATTCAGATCTGGGTGTACCCACTCCAAAGGCCACGTGTGAAACCACCAGCCTGCACCAGGTCACTTCTATAGGACTGCATGGTGGGATCAAGGAACAGTTGTGATACCAGCCCCATGCCCGGCACGGAGCCCCCAGCAGGGTGACAGGCCTAGAGGGGCTGATTCAAAGAAGAAGGCAACAGAAGGGGAGGCAGCAGATCCCAGCGCACCTGCTGTATTCTGATGGGTGCTGTACACTAATGAAGGCAGAACTTGAGCTTTGGAATCAGATCCAGTCCCAGCCCTGCCGGCCAGTAGCCTCAGTTTCTTCATCTGTATCCTAGAGATCATCAGGTTCACCTCACAAGGTAGATTAAACAACTAGCACATGTAAAGTGCCCAGCAAGATGTCTGGCATATCGAGGTACCCAGTACATGTCCACTCCTCTCGTTTGATGTCACCACATCCATGAATGTAAGAGCTGGGAAAGAGTATCTACAAAAGAGATACAGACCCATACCCACTCCTGCTTCTGCCTTAATAGTTTCCAAGTTATTCAGTGCAAGAGACTTAGCCCAGCTAAAATTATTCAAAATTGACCCTGAGATCAGGAACAAATTGGCTACAGCAGTCAGCGATTGGCAAATGCAATCTAAATGCCCCAGGCGGCATTAGAGCCTTCCACGCTGACAGGAAGAGTCAATGTGCATCTTGGAAAATTCTGAAAAAAAAATTAAAGGTCACCACATTTGTAGGCAGAATGGATTTTCTTGAGACCATTACAAACAGACTGCCTAAACTGCAAAGACTGGAAGCTTGACAACTCCCGGAGAACTTCAGGTAAAAAGAATCCCACACTCCAGCTCACAAACATCTGAGCTGCTGCCTATGGGCATCTGAAGGTTCCCTCATAACCCATTCTCTCACTGAAATTTCACAATCAGCCTGTGATGCTCCAATGAACTTGGAGTACCAGACTGGGGCCAGCCCTGTGCTCAAAGTGTCTGACCAGGCAGGGAAGGCACAAATCGGTAAGATAAGTCTGAACATTTCTGTAGGGAAGGAGTCTTAAGCCAAGCAGGAAGACCAAACCCCAAGGCCAAGTCTAGAAGGAAAGAGTGTGCTCATAATTGGGAAAGGCACTGGGTCAGAGGAACATTAGTTCTGGAAACCAGCAGGGGACAAGGTGAGATAATAGCCTTGAGCAGCAATAGAATACTGTGCTGTTTTTGTTGCAAGAACAGTATTAATATTGATAACAATAGCTAATATTTATTGGGTGCCTTCCAGAGCCAGGCACTGTGCTAAGATTTTACATGCATCCTCTTACTTAATCCTCCCAGTGCTCTGTGCAGTAGCTGCTTGTTCCAACACCATTTCACAGAAAAGAAACCCGAGGCTCAGAGAGGCTTCTCCAAGGTCACCCAGGTCATCACGAAAAGCCAGGAAATATGGCCACAGAGCTCAAGACCCTGTCCACGTCGCTTTATTACACATGAGAGCTCGAGTGTGTGTTAGCTTAGCTCAGATAAATAGCAAAAGTTAATTCTGAACAGAAGCTAGTCATTTGTATCCCATTTTTCAAACAAGGAAATTAATTCCCAGGAAAAGTGAAGAGCATAATAGAGCTCTTCACATAAGCTGGCTTCATGGGAGCAAAAAATCCAGACATATCCATATATAATGAAAATACAATATGTTGGTGTGTGTTATTGTTCAGCAAATATTTACTCCTCCCCATTCCCTCTACCATGGGAGGAATATAATTCCCTGCTCCATTAATGTTAGGCTTGCTTTGGCCAGTGGAATGTGGGCAGAAGTGACAAAGGACCAGTTTTCAGCTTAGGCCTTAAAAAGCATCAATTACTTCTGCTCACCCATCGGAAGTTGCCAACTTTCACCAGGAAACCACTGCCTCTCCAGCTTGGGCCTCAGAAGAAAATGTAGGGATCAGACTTGAATGCAACCTACAGCCTAAAGCAGAGTCTCCCAGCCAAACCACAGACCTATGCACAAGAAATAAATGCTTATTTTTATTACCTACTGTTTTTGTGGTGCTTGTTACACAGCTATAGATGACTGATACACTGATCAGTCATCTGATACACTTACACATGTTTATGTGTACATATTACACATGTACATATTATATAGGATACGTATCTGTGGATGTGTGGCATGGAAATATAAGTGTATAAATACTAAAAATATACCTCCACATATGGGCGCTAGTATTGGACAATGGTGTAGGATTTGGAGAAAGAATTAGGTTTGCATTCTTGCTCTGACACTTATTGGCTGTGTGTTTGAGGGGAAACTACTTGACCTCTCTGAGAACAGTTTCTTTTTTGTAACATGGGGACAAAAATCATGACTATCTCATAGAATTATCATGAGATTTAAGTGAAATAATGCACACAATGGGCTTAACATAGAGCCTAGCACTCACTCATTTATTCATTCAACATATATTGAGTAATGACATTTGTCAGACCCTTTTCTAGGTTTTTGGAATACAGTTCCTAGCTCTGGAAAGGAAAAGTAAAGCAGCGTAAGGAGAACCAGCAGCCCGGGAAGAGGAGGGAAGCATTCCGTGGGAAATTATCTGCATGACATCTGGCACAGAATAAGTGCTCGCAAAAACAGCAACCACCACTATTCTCGGAATGATCAGCATGTAAGAATGTGGCACTCGGCTGCAAACAAGAAGGAACTCAGCCTGTCGACTCCCCAGCAGACCCCTGGCCTTGGAAGCCTCAGCAAACCACAGCAACACATCAAGGACCTTCATCGTGTGGACACAGCCTCAGGCACTTTTGAAGCTGACACACAAATCCTGCAGCTCAAGCCAGACTCATACAGTAAGGTCGAGAACAGACAGGCCAGCTGCTGCTGAGAGACTGGAGCTCTGCTTCCCCATGAAACAAGAAGGCTCCTGGGGCCTGAGCCATACTTCGAATCCACTGATCACATCAAACACACACTGTTGTGGGCAGCAAGCAAGAGAGGTGTTCAGGTGCTGGAGGGTGAGGTCAGCTTACAGGGACCCTTTCTGTAGGTGCTGGGGAGCCAGGGATGCTGCAGGGGTCTTAGGCAGTTGAGAAACACACATGCCTTTGCAAACACACTGAATGCGCGTGCCCTTGAGGCCACCTCCTGTTTTTCACTCTAACTGGCATGTTTTCCCATCTCCTCAGAACCAGCCCCGGGAGGTGTTACATAGCTGTAAAAGTGTGGTCTTTGGAGTGAGATAATCTGGGTTTGCGTCCTGACTCCATCACTCACTGGCTGCCTCCTTGGGCTCACCACTTAACCCAAGGAGCTACCCACTCCCAGCGCTGAAGATTAAATGAGATAACCTTATAACACCTTACGTGCAAACACCTTGAAAGCACAGTACCTGGTACAGGTAATACTCATAACTGTGGCTCCTGTTATCGACTCAATTTGCAAATGAGGACACTGAGCCCCAGACAGGTTAGGCAATGGGAACTCTGACCTTGCCATCAAACCGTGGGAATTTTTCCTCTACCACACTATCCCCAACTGATCTGCTTCTCCAACAAACCTTAAAAATCCTCCAAGGATAAATTTTGATCTACCTGGAGGCTTGCTGACTTAACTCAAGGACCTAACAGATGAATATTTTCAGTACATGAAGAAAGTTGGCCTTGAGACTATGTGAACCTGGGACTGAGGTTGGGTCCCTATATCAATAGTGATTACCACATGGTATGAATGCAACAGATTAATTATGGTGACCAAGCCTCAAGCTCAGATGCTTACAGAGTCTGGGTTGTACTAGGGTGACCATCCATCCCAGCTTGAGCACCAAAAGTCTCACATCCTGGGAACCTGCTCAGTGCTAGGCAAACTGGGACAGCTGGTCACCCTTTGTTGTAGCATAACTGAGTGAAGGAGTAAAAAGCTGTTGCATCTCTGTTTGGGTTTTCCATTTCTGAGAAGCAGTCATGTACAGTGTGGTATGAGCAAGGGCTCTGGGGCCAGCCTCACTTGGTTTACATCCTAGCTCATTGCTCACCAGCTACGGGACCTTGGGATGACTTACCCAACCTCTCCACATCTCCTCTCCTGTGAAAATGGAGCTAGTAGAGCCCCTGGCCTATAGGGCAGAGGTCCTCGACACTGTTGATATTTTGGACCCTATCATTCTCTGCTGTAGGGGCGTCCTGTGCATTGTAGGATGTTTAGAAGCATCCTTGACCTCTACACACTAGACACCAGGAGCACTACCCCCACCAAGTCATGGCAATCAAAAGTGTCTCCAGGCATTGCCAAATGTCTCCTGGGGGGCAAAATTGTCCCCAGTTGAGAATCACTGGTCCAGGCAGTGTTGTGAGGATAAGTGAGGTGATGCACACATCAGGTTCTTTGGAGAGTCTGTTTCTATAGGAACAAACAGACTAAAGCCTTAGTGATAAAGCAGGAAGATGGCAAGCCAAGAGATGAGCAGATGGGACATGGGATGGGCCAGAGGCTGGCAGCCAAGTGACTGCTGGGTGGGACAAACCCTGCGAATGGAGCCCAGCCTGGCCAGCATCCTTCTCACATGAGCCTGAGCTTCTATTCCACCCCAGAGACAAAAGGTTGAAGGGATTACTCCTTAGTTGCTGGCATAGCGCCATCATAGAGAACAAAATCCTCTCTCACTGTATGTATTTCTTTTCCCTTGAATGTGTTCATATACTTGTAAAGTGCACCTGTTCATCAAATGTTGAGTGCGTATTACTGTATGCCAGGTATATAGTGGTGAAAAAAAGGACAAAAGTCTCTGCCCTCATGGAGCTTTAAACATATTGTGCTGGTTTTTATGTAATGCATTTTTAACCAATATATGTGTCATGCTGTAGAACTGATTCCATTCCTTATGTTTTTCTCTCAGTACTTTCTTTTTAAGATCTATACATATTGCTGTGCATAAATCAGACATATTCTTCTATCTGCTACCTGGTAGTATTCCACAGAGCTCATCCACCATGTCATACTTATCTATTCCCCCTCTGGTGGGTACCTCCATTGCTTCCAAGTCCCCACTGCCACAAACCCACTTCCTTGAACATTCAGGGGTGAAACTTTCTCTGGGGTATAAATCCAGAAGCAGAATTGCTCTGTCTTGGGTCAGTGCCACTCAGACTTTACCATGCACATGACTCACCCAGGGATCTTGTTAAAAGGCAGATTCTGACTCAGGGGGTCTGGAATGAGACAAGAGAACTTACATTTCTAATAAGCTCCTAAGTGATGCTGATGCTGCTGGTCCAGGACCACAGAGGATATGCAGACATCATTTGTTTTAGTGCCAGATCTCTCTCCAGGACCACTGCACCCGTCAACATTCCAAGGACTTGCCTTTAAAACAGGCCAAACCCCACTGAACTCACTGACATGGTGTAGACAAGTGGCTCTGTCAACAGCCACCATTACCCAAAAGCACTGTGTCCCACCATCCGCTGATGTGCACACGACCACTTTGCCATAAGTTATCCTTGATTTCTAAGTACATCAGAAAATGAGAGCCCCTAAATTCTGGAGTGAAGTGACCTAGGAGGGCACCCAGCCCAAGCCCTGGCTTTCAAAGGGAGAGGCTGAGGCTCAGAGCTGTGCAAGCAATCGCAGACATTTTTGGCAGAGCCAGGTTTCGACATTCCTGTCTCTTGTCATTTTGTTCCTCTACCGAGCCCTGTTCCAGAGATCAGAAACTCGTCCATAATTTACAGGAGTTAGTTCACTTTGCTGATTTTTCTCCATCTCTCCCTCCCCATCTCATCCCCCTCACCCCACACCCTGCTTTTTAATTCTTGCCAGAACCATCCATTTTGCGACCAAGTGTTGACTTCAATTGATATATGAGACGACTGACATTTCAAATATTCCAGGCAGAGGAGAGAATTCTGATCACAACCCAGTCTGAAACATCTCCTCCACGTCTCCTTCCTTACTCCTTCTGGGCAATAATTGTCCCCCACACCAGCCCACCTCCTCCCCCTTTGCCCCAACATTAATTTCCCCTGATTCATTTTTCATGCCTTTGAATTCTGCCTTTTCAAACCAGAATATGTTTCTGTAGCTGTTTCTCATACCTCCCTTCCCCTCATGAATATTTCAAATGCAATAGTGATATGATCGCTCAACCTTAGAGGCACACCAGCTTTATCTTATTTATCTTACCGAGCTGCTTCTGATCCTGGGATTAAGTCCAAAACAACCTTTGAGAGTTTGTTTGGGTTATTTTCCCCCAGGCTGTTGCTGTCGTGTATGTAAATTATAAAGTGAAGCAGCCTCCCTGCTCCAACCGGGCCCCAGTCCTGGGCGCAGGCCCTTGGCCCCAGATACCAGCTTTGCCAGTGCCAATTCTGCTCCAGCGAGGTGTGAGATGTGAGACACGCTCTTCTCAAAGCCAACTGTCAGGCCTCCTAATGGGTCCCTGCCGTGGCATAAATCTCCCCTAACTTCCAGTCCACTGGTCCCTTCAAAGCACAAAATTAACTCATGGTGTGACCTTGGGTAGGTCGTTTCGCCACTCTGGGGCCAAGGTTCCCTGTCTACAAACAAAGGTAGACCCTAAAGTCTTTTCAGCTCTAAGGCTCCACATGATGTAGTGTAACAAACAGAGCACAGGGTTCAGAATCGGGAAGTGCCTCGTTCAAATCCAAGCTCTACCACTAAATTAGTATTATGCCCTTTAACTCTGTCTACCACTAACTAGCAGTATGACTCTTAATTGTGTCCACGACTAACTAGTAGTATGACTCTTAACTGTGTCTACCACAAACCAGCTGTGTGACCCTTAACTAACTGTGTCTACTACCAACTAGCTGTGTGATCATTATGCAAGTTACAGAAGCTCTTGGAGCATCAGTTTCCCCCTCAAGTAAAACACACTTGGCTTTTGGGGTTGTAGTGGGGTGACTGGCCATCCCATTGGGCTTGCCTGGACCTGGGGAGGTTCCAGGGACACGGTACTTTCAGTGCTAAAGACAGGAAAGTCCTGAGCAAGCCAAGACTTGGGTCACCCTAGGTTGCTGTGAGAATTAGAAGTGAATTCGGTGACATGTAAAGAACCTTGTACATTGATAGAAATTAGTATATAGCATTAAAAATTATTGTTAATTGTTATGTCCATAGCTGTAGAGGAATTATTTTCACTTCTGGTTTTTTCAAGAATTTTTTAAAAAATTTTTTTGAAAGCATACAATCATGTGATAAAAAAGATTTGAGGGCTTCCCTGGTGGCGCAGTGGTTGAGAGTCCGCCTGCCGATGCAGGGGACACGGGTTCGTGCCCTGGTCCAGGAAGATCCCACATGCCGCAGAGTGGCTGGGCCCGTGAGCCATGGCTGCTGAGCCTGCGCGTCCGGAGCCTGTGCTCCGCAACGGGAGAGGTCACAACAGTGAGAGGCCCACGTACCGGGGGGAAAAAAAAAAAGATTTGAAATGAAAAGCAAAGTTCTCTTGCTCCAGCTCTCCTCCCAATCCAGCCCCCACCCCTGAAAGGCAAGCACCTATAGCCCTTCTTAGTTTCGGATCTGTCGAGGCTGACCTTGCCGTACTCACCCTCCATCTGCTCCTGTGTCCCCGGTACTTCTGGCCTTAAGGATCAGCTTCTGGGGCAGGGTGGTATCTCACATGTAACAATGCTGTGGCAGGGGTGCTGAGGATCGCAATTAGGAGTGGGAGCAGGCCCTGGAGCCCCCTCTGCTGGAACAGGCATTAACTCTTTAGATGCTGGACCATGAGGAGGTGCAAGGCATGGCTGGCAGAAAGAGAAGCAGTTATATACTGTGGTATGGAAATGTTTCGACCCTGGTGAATGTCAGCGAGCATCAGCTCTGCTTATGAGGGCCCCACCGAATTCAGAGGTGAGGACATCTCCCAAGTGGAGAGACTAGGATACGAGTCGGACATCTGGACCTCCAGGCAGAGTTATAGCCAAGGCATCCTGGACACCCGTTTTGTATCTGCGTCTCCCTGGCAACGCTGTCTCAAGGAGATCACGGTCAGCTGGTCTGGGTCAAAGCAAGTCCATTTGGAGTGGGAGAATATTAGCTCCACGAGGTAGATGTAATCAGCTCAGGGAACCGTCACCTCCTGGAGAAGCCCAAGTGGCTGTGTGTCATGCCACAGACAGGAAGAAGACACTATACCGGCTGCTGATCACCCTGCCTGGGACAGATCATCAGTTTTCATATCGCCACCTGACAGGTGTGCAGGCTGGTTCATACTCCTGTCAGCTGGTGTTCCTTGTCAACACTGGTGAAGCTCCCACCCACAGAATCCAGACCTAGCACTGAGAAAAGAGCAAAGCAGTCCTAGAGAGAAGCAGTCTCTCCACCCCGCCAGGTGGGTCTTGAAGGGGACAGAGAGAAGAGGAGACATTTTATATCCCTATGGCACTATCCCAACCAAATCAAAACCCCACCCCAGAGAAGCTGGTAGTGTTGCAGAAAGATCTGCAAATTGAAAGGCCAGAGAAAATGAATACTAGCCTTGAGTCTGCTTCTTATTTCTGGGGCTCTATCAGTTAAGTTTCTTTGGTTGCAAGGAACAGAAGTAAAATCAAACAAAAATTTAAAGGGGGGAACTCACAGCATCAAAGAAAGAATACGGTACCCACACCTAAGGAGGTCCCAGGGCTCTCCCTGCCAGAAACACCAGGACCATCTCTCTACAGTGGTGGTTCTCAATCCTTGCTGCAGGTAGGAATCAACTAGAGACTTTTTAAAACCACTGACACAGACACCTCATCCTCAGAAACTGGGATTTAATTGTTATGGGTGGGGCTATCTTCTCACTTCAAAGATGTCCCAATGATTCTAATGTGAGGCTAAAAATGAGAACCACTGTTCTTGGGATGCTACTCCAAGTGTGGTCCACAAACCGGCAATACCCGCATCACCATCACCAGGAAGCTTGTTAGAAATGCAGATTCTCAGAAACCCCTGGACCTTCTGAATCAGAATTTGCACTTTAATAGGATCTTTGGGTAAGTTTTGAGCAGATTAAAAGTTGAGAAGCACAGGGCTGGAGTGTCATGGAATGACTAGGGTTTAACCCCTGATCTAGCCACTCCCTGAGGCTCTGCTTAAGAGCAAAATCCCCAGACAACAAGCATTGGACTGTGCATGCTTTGGTCACACCATGACAGTGGGTGGGTGAGTAGGAAATGATGCTTGGAGCCCCACCAAACCCACAGGCAGGAGACAGCCTGCCCTGAAAGCAGTGTGATGCCGGACAGATAAAGACTACACAGGCCCTGCACAGTGATCCTGGACAAGTTCAGAGATGATGATGCCAGCTACCACTTATTAAATGCTTACTTTATGCCATTCACTGTGCCAAAGACTCAAATTAGCTCATGTAATCCCCCCTATAATCCACAAGGCAGATGTTAATTACTATCACTACTACTATTTCATAAAGGAGGAAAGTACAGTTTAGAGCAGTAGATCTCAAAGTGTAATGTGCATCAGAATTACCCAGAAGGTTTCTTAAATCACAGATATCTGGGGCCCACCCTCAGAGTTTCTGACTCAACGAGTCTGGGATAAAGCTCAACGAGTTGTATTTCCAACAAGCTCCCAGATGACACTGACGCTGCTAGCCTAGTCACACAATTTGGAAGCTAGGCATTAGCCCTTCAAGAGGGAAAAGCAGTAAAAACCAAGTTAGTGACTCTTCAAAAAGCACTAATGCCTCAAAAAAAAGGTAATGCCAAATATTAGGCAAATCCCCATCTTCACAGTGAGAAATGACCCACTTTGGTTTAGAGAGAAGCTTTTCCCAAGAGACACGTGCAGCTGGCATTTTGCAGAGAGAGCACAGTGGAGGGAAACAGACCTGCTTAGAACTACAGTTAATGGGAATTCTTTGAAATTCACAGAATCATGAGAGTCGTTTCCTTCAGCCACACACCTGGCTGGGAGGGTAACAATTTTCTTAGGAAGAGGATACACGAATAATGTTAATACCAGAGCCCTGACTTTTATTTGCAACGTGTGCCAATGCTTTTCCTCAAGATAGACCTTTAGGGAGCTGTGCACAGTGCAGCTAACCATTGGGTAGAGTTACCATCAACTGGTCATTTCTATCTTGCAAAACAAGTAGAGAATAACACTCATAGAAGTCAGACTGCCCAGGTTCATATCTGGGATCCACCATTTACTGGCTGTGGTCATTATGCAAGTTGCTTAACCTCACTAGGTATTCTATCCTCATCTGTAAATGGGGAAATTTTTATGATTCTCTAACCTGTAAGTTACTGGAAGGACTAAATGAGATAACACATGGAAAATTCTTAGTAAAATAATTGGAATATTATGAGCTCCCAATGAGCCTTTATTTAATTATTATTATTGGTGGGAGTGCTGGTGGTGCTAAAATATTGTTGGCAATACCTAGCTCAGGATCCTTATCAACAACTGCAATCATGATTCTGACATCTGACCGTCCCATGCTGCTAGTGGGAATGCAAACAGGTACAATTTTTCTAGAAAGCCACTTGGTGATATATATCAAGAGCCTCACAAATATTCCCTTTGATTGAGAAAGTCTGCTACTAGGAATTTATTCTAGGGAAGTGGTCCAGTAAAGCGATAAAGATTCATGCCCAAGGATGCTATCACGTTATTGCCAATAGTAAAATATAAAGTGTCTAACAATTGGAAAACATTTTTAAAATTATGCTATGTTCATACAATGGAATCCTCTACAATAATTAAAAATAATGTTCACGGGGCTTCCCTGGTGGTGCCGTAGTTGAGAGTCCGCCTGCCGACGCAGGGGACGCGGGTTCGTGCCCCGGTCCACGAAGATCCCACATGCCGCGGAGCAGCTGGGCCCGTGAGCCATGGCCACTGAGCCTGCGCGTCTGGAGCCTGTGCTCCGCAACGGGAGAGGCCACAACAGTGAGGGGCCCGCGTACCGCAAAAAAAAATAATAATAATAAATAATGTTCACAACTTTTAATTGGGCATAATCTAAGTCATGTTATATTTTTGAAAATACATATGTAAAATTTCATATAGACTATGAACTCAATTATGTAGACATATGAAAGGCAAAAGAGAATAATCCAAAACTTATCTACTCTGGCTCTTGAAATGGGGCTTCTCATAGTTTTGTATTTTTACCGATTTTCCTCAGTAGTCATCCTTAAATCAGAGGGCTTGGATAGAATCTGTTACAAGAGATTTCAGCAGACTAGATAATAGCTTAAAGAGATTATTTCTGTCCAGGTGTGCCGTAAGTTATAGGAACTGCTTGTAAATGTGGGTGTAATTAAAATAGGGATCTAGTGTTGGAAAGAGAAATGGGAGGTAGAAAGGAATGAGGAGCAGGAGTAGATGCTGTTTCCGTGCATTCTTGAGACATTCAGAAGGATGAGGCGAAAGAGCAGCAGGAGGGCTGAGGGAGCAAGATCAGAGGGTTCTGGGACCCTCCCATGTGGTGTCCCAAAACTGACCATTAACCAAACTAAAGTTACATAATCTACAGATTGGGAAAGGGAATGGAGAGATAGCCCATGGAAACACAGGGCATTTTTGAGCTGCGAATTGACAGAAACTGTCTGTCATACAGAGTGAAGTAAGTCAGAAAGAGAAAGACAAATACCGTATGCTAACACATATATATATGGAATCTAAAAAAAAAAAATGCTTCTGATGAACCTGGGGCAGGACAGGAATAAAGATGCAGACATAGAGAATGGACTTGAGGACACGGAGAGGGGGAAGGGTAAGCTGGGACAAAGTGAGAGAGTGGCATGGACATATATACACTACCAAATGTAAAATAGATAGCTAGTGGGAAGTAGCCACATAGCACAGGGAGATCAGCTCGGTGCTTTGTGTCCACCTAGAGGGGTGGGATAGGGAAGGTGGGAGGGAGGCACAAGAGGGAGGGGATATGGGGATATATGTATATGTATAGCTGATTCACTTTGTTATACAGCAGAAACTAACACAACAAAGTAAAGCAATTATATTCCAATAAAAATGTTAAAAAAAAAAACAAAACTGGCTTAACAAAGAAATTAACGCTAGGTGAGATCTGTCTTTACGTTCAACGAAATATCTGTTCTTAAACAGTGTGGATCAGCCTGCTTCCTCCTCTTCCAGTTCTGCCTTCCTGTGGCTTCATCCTCAGGCAGGCTCCGCCCTCAAGCGGATGAAGATGACAGCCAACAGCTCCAGGTTTCCATCCTACCAGCTGTGCAACCTCAGCAAAGAGAGAACATGTCTTTCTCTACGGAGCTAACAAAAGTCCTGCAACTGATTCACTGTCCCAAATAAAAGGCCTGTTCCTGAACCGGTCAATGGGGGAATGACATTCTTTAATCAGCCCAACCTGGATGGGTGATGCCCCCTTTCCCTTGAGCCATTCACATAGACTGAGAATAAAGAAGGGGAGGTTCCCCAAAAGAAATGTGGGACGCTGGTCTAAGAAAAAGAGGCATGGAGACTGAGCAGACAAAATCAACAAAGAACCACTATGTAGAGCTTTTCCCCCAGAATATGAATCAAAGACTCAACTTACCCCCAGATGATATCAGGAGGAAGGATTCAACAGTGCGCTCCAGCCAGGGCCAAGGCTCTCAACTAGCG
This sequence comes from Grampus griseus, assembly GCF_964374135.1. Classification (NCBI taxonomy): domain Eukaryota; kingdom Metazoa; phylum Chordata; class Mammalia; order Artiodactyla; family Delphinidae; genus Grampus; species Grampus griseus. Next base: position 25,996,755 of record NC_139008.1, read on the forward strand.
GGGATTCCTCCCTCCCTCCAGGGAACATTTGGCAACACTGGGAGGAAGGGTGCTCCTGGCATCTGGAGGGTAGAGGCCAGGGATGCCGATAAACATCGTACAATGCACAGGACAACCCCCTTACAACAAATAATCATCTAACCCAAAATGTCAACAGTGCAGAGGTGGAGAAACCCTGAACTAGGGGGATCATCTAGTTTATCATCCAAACCAGAGCACTTTTGAGACAGGCAAAACCAGGAAATCATGCATAGCAGAGACTGTCCCAGCAAACCAGGACACACAGTCACCCTGCCCCCAACACACGGTACAACTAAGAGGTGACACCATCATCACTGGAGGCTGAGACTCAGGGGTCACTCACATTTGGCAGTTTCAGGACCAAAGAGGCTCACCTCCCACAGAGGGCTTATTTCTGCCCTATCCCACTCCAGGTACTGCTTACAGTCCCTGACATCTACGAAGTCACAAAATCTACCAAGGTACAAGCACCACCTCAATGGAGTTGCCCCAAGGGCGGCCTACAGCTGCTACTTCGAGAAATTGTCTCTGGCCTGGCCCATGCTGCAGTGAGAGAGGCCAACTGCCTTGCTTGGTGGAAGGAATCCCACCCCAGTTAAATTGCAGGAGCCCTGACAGAAAGGAGGCAGAGGGAGAGGGGAGTTGGGAGCCTTGCGAGCTGCTCCTGACTTTCCCTTTTCATCTTGGAAGAGCCAATTTCAAACTTGCCTCGAGTCATAAAAGAAATTGATTTGATTCTCTCACCCTTGCTCGGAGTGGACACATGTCCCCCACTGGAGCATCTGCTGCTGGTAGATCCAGGGCAAGGGATCCATGCCCTTGAAATGATTTTGGCTTCAGGACGGGTCAAAATCATTTGCCTGAAGCCTGAGAAGCAGCTGCCTCAGAATTCTCTAGGCTCTAATTTTTTGCTAGCAAGTTCCAAAAATGATTCTCATAGCTAAGGTGAGTCCCAAGTCAAAGGAGGTTTACCCAGAGGGTTGTGCATGGGAAGGACTGGTCCTTGACAAATACCTGAACAGAATTCAGCTTTGGCATCTGTCTACTCCCTCTACATATTAATAAGCATGATCATATTGAGTCCCTGTATGTGCCAGGCATGGTCCCTGGGCTTCAATTCCTGATTGTGACACCCATTTGTGACGGACACATCTAAGAGGACTCTCTTGTACAGTCCCCTCCCCTTGAGTGTGGGTGGAACCTGTGACTTGCTTCTAACCAAGAGAATATGGCAAAGGTGCTGGATGTCATTCCCCTGATTATGTTTTATTATGTAAGATGCCATCTTAGCAGACTAAAAGAGAGAACTCCCTTGCTGGCTGTGAGGAAATAGTCACCACGTTGTGAGACCACATGGCAAGGAATGTAGGCAGCCTCTAGGAGCTGACAGAGGCCCCAGCTAGAAGTCAGCAAGAAAACAAGGACTCAGTCCTGCAACCACAGAAAATGAATTCTGCCAATAGCCTAAGTGATCTTGGAATCAGGTCTTTCCCCAGTCTAGCCACTGATGAGGCTGCAACCCCAGCTGATACATGGATTGCAGCCTGGGGAGTGCCGGAGCAGAGGACCCAGCTAATCTGTGCACAGACTCCTGATCCACAGAAACTGAGCTAATAAATAGGAGGAACGGGGAGTATTATTTCAAGCTGCTAAGTGTGTGGTAATTTTTACACAGCAATAGGAAAGTAATACACAATTTTTTCAGATGAGGAAAACGAGGCTCAAAAATAACTGTAGAAAGCTGCAGCTAGAATACAGGTACTTGAGTTTGAGGTCACCTAACTCCATCTGCCACCACACACTTTCATTATAGAAAAGTAGCAAAAGCCATTTACATCAGGTTAGTTAGAGATCGATTCAGCCGGTGAACCCAGAAGCTTAGTATTCTGGTCTTGGCCCTGCCCAGTGTTCACTGAGCAAATCACTGCACTGCTCTCAGACTGTGTTTTCTCATCTGTGAAATGGGTACAGAGCACCAAACCCATGGAACTGATGGTGATGATGATAATGATGATGGTGATGATGGTGATGATGGTAATGCTATATAATGCTTATCCTCCACTTCTTCAGTCCAGCCTTCCTATTTGGACTTCAGACTCTGAGTCTCTCTCTCTCTTCATTCAAACACTACTCTGAGTGGTATAATACATGTGACCAATATTTGTACTAAGCACAGTACATAGGCTAAGGAAATTCAGGGGAAGCAGACACTCTCCGTAGGCTCAAAGCCTCAAAGTTTCATAATCAAGGGCAGCAGAAGGGAAAACAAATATGTTTGTTTTCAAACAACTTGCATGTCCATTGAAGTCTCCTGTTGGTCTAAATCAGAGAGGGTCAAAGCCCACTAGGCATCCATCCTGGTGGGTCCAAAACCCTCCTGGAAGTTTGTATGAATTGCTTGGGGAGTTGACACTCTCATTTATTTATTTCCAAGATGGGCCTAGCTGCTCCACAGTGTCAGCAAGACCCAGAGGCTCCTGTCCTGCTCTGTCATCCTCCCTGTGTGGCAAGGTCTCCTATCACTGTCACAGATGGCAGCTGCGCTGTCTCCCTTTACACATCTCAGGCAGGAAGGAAGGGTGGGGCTCTTTCTCCTTGCGCAGCTCTCTTTCTATCAGGGAGCCCTTTATAGCTGTCAGACAGTTACCCCCCTCATTCATCAGCCAGAACCAGATCACATGCCCATCCCTAGACCAACCACTGGCACAGGGGAATGGCCTTCACAAGTCACCCCTGGGGCTGAGGACAAGCCCCACCTTCCCTAGGTATATGGTTGCCTGATACCTGAAAAAACAGGGTTGTGTCAACAAGGACCAAGGTATGATGGCTTCTGGATTAGTTCAGTTAATGGTTCAACTTGACACCCAACACATAACCAGCTTGGCAGTTGTAAAACATCTCTCTGGCTACAGGGACCAGAGTCCTGGGATGGACAGAACCAGAATGAGCCAGAGACCAGCTAGGAGGCTATCCTACTAGTTTAGCCAGAGGTAAACATGGATAGAGCAGTGGGCAACTCAGCAGCTGTCAGGGGGATCCACTGTCTAAACCTGTTCAAATGGAAAATAAAACACTGAAAACCACACAAAACAAATTGGTGGCTTACTGAATTATTACAAGGCAAAATCTCTGCAGCTACCTCTCATCAGTAAAGAATGAGAAGTTTGCCAGCTCCAACCCCACCAGAAGCCCCACCGTGCCCTTCATCCTGATCACAGACGTTCCCCATTTAATGCTGTCCCAACTTATACAGTCATCCCTTCCTTATATGTTTTTATAGTTCTATCACCCACATGTGCATCCTTGGACACTATAGTTTAGTCTGACCCAAGTTGTAACTTGATATGCCTTTTCTCTTTTATAGATAAACTTTATTTTGTAATAATTTTAGATTTACACAATATCTGCAAAGATAGTACAGAGACCTCTCATTTACTCCCTCACTTACTATCAGTTTCCCCTAATGTTATCATCTTGCATTACTGTGGTACATTAGTCAAAACCAAAGAACCAACATTACTAGTAACTAAAACCTAGACTGTGTTTGGATTTCACCAGTTTTTTCATTAATGGTTGCTACTGTTGTTTTTCTGTCTCAGGATTCCATTCAGAATACCACATTATTATTTTCTTTTATTTTACCAGCTTTACTGAGGTATAATTAACAAATAAAATTGTAGCTATTCAGAGTGTACAACATGCTAATTTAATATACATATACATTATGAAATGATTAGAACAATTAATTAACACATCCATCACCTCATAAAGTTACCATCTGTGTGTGTAATGAGAACATGTAATATCTACTCTTCTAGCAAATTTCAAGTATAAAATACAGTATTATTAATTATAACAACATGCTGTGCTTTATGCATCTTATAACTGGAACTTATAAGAACTTATTCATCTTATAACTGGAACTTATAAGAACTTATTCATCTTATAACTGGAAGTTTGTACCCTTTGATCAGCATTGCCCCATTTCTCCCACCCCCCAGCCTCTGTTCTTCTCTCTGTTTCTATGAGTTCAACTATTTCAGATTCCACATATAAGTGAAATATAAAAATAAGATTTTTTTTTCTTCTTAGATTCTACTTTATTTGGTAAAACTCAGGAACACAACTAGTTCACATTTCCCCATAAGCCCCTGACCTCCTTTTCTCTGAAGAAGGCAGCTCCCCTGACACAAAAAGGCTGAGGCTTAGGTATTGTCCACCATTTCTATGTAGATTTGTCTTTGTCTGGCTTATTTCACTGAGCGTAATGTCCTCCAGGTTCACCCATGTTGTTGCAAAAGGCAAAATTTCCTTCTTTTTATGGCTGAATAATATACCTCTGTGTGTGTGGGTGTGTGTGTGTGTGTGTGTGTGTGTGTGTATCACGTTTCCTTTATCGATTCATCCATCAATGGACACTTAAGTTATTTCCATATATTGGCTATTGTGAATTGACATTGGTTTTGGCAATGATATTTTGGATAAGACACAAAAAGCAGACAACAAAACCCCGTTACATTTATTCATCGGGTCTCTTTAGGCTCCTCTGGTCTTTGATGGTTTATCAGTCTTTCCTTGTTTTTCATAACCTTGGCAGTTTGGGGGAGTATTGGTCAGGGATTTTGTAGAACGTCCCTCAATTTCAGTTTAATGCTTTCCTCATGATTAGACGGGAGCTGTGGATTTTGGGAAAGAATACCACCAAGGTGAAGGGCTCTTCTCTTCATGATGCATCTTTTTAAGTTTCTTTTAATCTACAGGTTTCTCTTCTATCCTTTTCTTTACCTTACAACTGATCTGTGGAAGGACCCAGGACATCTGGCTTATAGTTATCCAGTCTGGATTTTGCTGACTGCTCACTCATGGGATGGTTCAATATATTCCTCTGTCCTGTGATGTTACTGCAAGTTGGCAGCTGGACCTAGATTCTTAGGTTGAGATAATCTCATTATAAGGCACAGAACTCACTTCAAGAAGGGTACAGAGTACATTCATTTCCTAGGGCTGACACAACACAAACTGGGTAGCTTAAAACAACAGAAATTTATTCTCTCACAGTTCTGGAGGGCAGAGGCATGAAATTAAGGTGTTGGCAGGGCGATGCCCTCTCAGAAGCCTTTAGGGGAGAAGGCTTCCTTGTCTCTTCCAGCTCCTGGCAGCCTCAGACGTCCCTTGGCTTGTGGCAGCATCACTCTAACCTCTGCCTCGTCATCACATGCTGGTCTTTCCTCTATGTCTGTGTCTAAATTACCCTCTTCTTATAAGGACATGAGTCATATTGGATTAGAAGCCCACCCTACCCCAGTACGGCCTCATGTTAACTAACTACATCTGCAATGACCTTGTTTCCAAATAAGGTCACATTCTGAGTACTGGGGGGGTTAGAGCTTCAACATATCTTTGATGGAATACAATTTAACCCATAACACAGGGTACCCCACAAAACCCAAAGAAATACAGCAAGGCTTCATGGTAGAAAGCCAGCAGGAGCCAACACAGCTTGTCCATGTCTTTCTAAGACTGCCTGACCTGTCCTTCCTATGTCTCTGTTTATGTGTTTTATTCCCTCTCTCCTTCTCTGTCTCCCCATACCCATTGTACTCATTTTCTCTGCTCCAGGCGCCCATAAGTCAGACATGCCTGTACTGGCATCAATTTTCCATCCCCTCTAGGTTCAAACACCCACCAGTGATGAGCTCAGATTCTAAATTCCAAATTCCTGGAAGAGAGTCCACAGGGCTTAGCTTTGATCCCATATTTGCCCTTTGGTAGATACAACTGGCCATGACCAGAGCCAAAAGAATCACATATGCAGGGTTCTGAATTTTCCAGGGCTCTGGGAAGGGCAAGTTTCTGAAGAAAAGGAATGGAGGTGAAGAATAAACAATAGGCTGAGAAAACAGCTGGTGGATAAAATATTATTTCTGGTAGAATATGTAAGAGGCTGCTGTGTTCTAAAACACAAAGAAAACTCCCTCAGGATTCTCAGGGCTGTCTGAAAGGAATTTGAAAGCAGCTGAATTCTCACAGAAAAGGCAAAGTGGAATCAGAAAAATTGTGACACTTGGTTCAAGTCTATATCCCCTATTTAGGGGAGCATAATTTACAACCCTCTACATACTGTCCCCTCCCATTTTCCTCATCCCCCTGGACTAAAGTTCTAGGGTGTGGAGTCCAACCTCATCATGTCTGAAATGCAGGGTCAAGAACACACTCCTACCTTGGCTGTTATAACGGAACACCACAGACTGGGCGGCTTCAACAACAGACATTAATTTCTCACAGTTCTAGAGGCTGGGAAGTCCAAGATCAAGGTGCCAGCGTGGCTGGGTTCTGGCGAGAGCTCTCCTCCTGTCTTTCAGAAGCAGCCTTCTAGCTGTGTCCCCACAGAGCAGAGAGACTATATCTTTCATGTCTCTTCTTACAAGGGAACTAACCCCATTCATGAGTGCTCCACCCTCATGACCTAAAGACCTCACCTCCCAATACCATCACACTTGGGTTTAAGCTTCAACTTATGAACTGGGGGGGGGGGGGGGACGACACAAACATTCAGTCCATAGCAGACAGTGAGGGAGGAGGAGGAACAGTGAGATTCAACCTGGGAAGGGCTGGTGTTGAACTCTCTCTCTCTCTGTGATGGATGAAGCCCCATTGGTCCTCTGGGCCCTGGTAACTCCTCTCAAGGACTCCCACACCCATTTTCTCCCTGCAGCAGTGAGCCCAGCCCTGCATTTCATAAGAAACTGTCATCAGGAGCCAAAAGATATAGGAAGAGCTGCAGTGAAGGCTTCGAGGGTGCTGGAGGTGCCAAGCAACTCAACAAGAACTTCCCTTCAGCTTCCCCTGAACTCATTACTTCCCAGCTGGTGGGGTGGCTCACCCAAGACACAGAGCTGGTTCATCAGTTCTTGCATCAAGGCTGAGAGCAACAGGACTGGATTGTTGTCTTCCTTTGTAGAGCCGGCAAGGTGCACCAGGAAGAAGTGATTGCCAAGGTGTTCTCCACCCCTCTCCACATGTGACAGATAGAATTATATTTAACTGTGTGCTAGTATGTTACCACTGTGACATTAACTTATTTACCCCCCACACTGGTGTGTTATTCCCATTTTAAAGATGAGAAAACAGAGGATCACTCAACTGGTAAATGAAATATCTATTTGCCTCTAAATCCCTTGTGCTTCCACACCAAGCCAAATTGACTCTTGGATAGATCTGAAGAACAGAAGAAAATGGCAGATACTTCCAGTAGATGTCTCAGAAAGAGTTTGTTGAAATTTTCACTGTGAACATCTCAGACTTAAGAATAAATGCAGTTGACTGCATAGTGATTTGCAACAGTCAGGATTTTTTCTGATGCAAATGAAACCCAAACCAAACTTGCGTAAGCAAACGGCATATTAACTTACACCCAGGGGTACATTCAGGCATAGCTAGATCCAGGAGTTCTGATGATACAAACAGGAATCTGAACTTCATCTCCGAACTCTTTATTTCCTTTGTGTTGGCTTCATTCCCAGCCTGTTCCATACACTAGCTCTTCCTAACAACTTTCAGCTTATATTCTACCAACTTAGCAACTCCAGTAGACTGACAGTCCCAACAAAAGTCTCAGGGACAGTGCTCATTGGCTTGGCTTGTGTCACACCAACTGGTCCATAACTGAATGAATCACTGGTTAGGATGTTGGTCCAGAACTGAATCACATGCTTACCCCTAAAAGGGTGGGTGAGAAACAGTCCCTAACAAACATCATAGTCTGGAAATATAGGGGAAAGAGGCATGATGTTCAAAACAGTTAACAACTAGTATGGCACAGAAACCCACTAGTCAGAATGGATGCTGGCTATAAATAACCAGTGTGGCCATACATGTGTGTGTTGGCTAAATATCAACTCTGTAGAGCAGTGATTGCCCAAAGTGAATTTTGCTCTTACTGGAAGAGAAGCAGATGGATGCTGAACAAGCAAAAGTACAGACTTCCTCTATAGGGTCGCCTGATATGCCCTTCTCCCATCCCTGTTCAGGTGGCAAACTCCTACTCACCCTGCAAGACCCAGCCAAAGAATCTCCTCCTCTGTAAGCTTTTACTTCCCCAGCTCAACCTACTCCAAGTGGTTCATTCCCACACTGGGGCCACTGCCAGGCCTTACTGCTGCCTTTACAATATCACCTTTCACACACTCTCCCAAGTTTTGGTATACATTTGAATTCCTAGGGCTAGGCCTATCTTTTTCATTACTGTATCTCTAGCATTTAGGATTGGGCCTTTCACATGGAAAACATACAATAAATATGTGACGAATGAATGAATGCACATATAAGTTACCCCCAAAGAACCACAGGGCAAAAGGAAAGGAAAGAAAATTACAAGAAAAAGAAAGCTTTCCTAGAAGAAAAAGATAGAGTAAATCAGACAAATAAAAAAATACCATCCAGTACAAAATTAAAGTTCAAAAAGATGAAGGGTTTTTCCCAGTTTCGCAAACCTACTAAATGTTGGAGTTGACTTTTTCCCAAACACCATGTAGTGAAAGGAAGAAAGGAATTTCTGCAAAAACATCAGGTAAATCAAAAATTCATCTTCAAGGGATGGGGCTGGAGTTAGATCCTGGAAGCAAGCAGGAAAATTTAAGGAGGGGGCTGGTATATCCATGAGGGACCCCAAATATATTCCTGTCACCCCAACAGGAAGCAGAGAACCCAAGCAAAGAGAAGACCCTTGGGACTCAAAAACCTTGGAAAGCCTGGGAACACCCAATGCAACCCCTCACATGTCTTGGTGCCTCAAAGAAGGACACACCAGCCTCATGTTACCTAAATCAATGAGAAATAAAAGACCAGTCCCTTAATATAAGCCCCAACAGCCTTAATTCCTTGTGCTCAAAAGGCACATGAAAAGATGCTCAACATTGCTAATTATTAGAAATGCAAATCAAAATGACAATGAGGTATCACCTCACACCGGTCAGAATGGCCATCATCAAAAAGTCTACAAATAACAAATGCTGGAGAGGGTGTGGAGAAAAAGGAAACCTCCTACACTGTTGGTGGGAATGTAAATTGGTACAGCTACTACGGAGAACAGTATGGAGGTTCCTTAAAACACTAAAACTAGAGCTACCATATGATCCTACAATCCCACTCCTGGGTATATATCCAGAGAAATTCAAACACATACATGCACCTCAGTGTGCATTGCAGCATTAATTACAATAGCCAAGACATGGAAGCAACCTAAACGTCCATCGACAGAGGTATGGATAAAGAAGATGTGGTATATATAAATACAATGGAATATATTATTCAGCCATAAAAAGGAATGAAATAATGCCATTTGCAGCAACATGGATGGACCTAGAGATCATTATACTAAGTGAAGTAAACCAGACAGAAAAAGACAAATACCATGTGATATCACTTATATGTGGAATCTAAAAAAATGATACAAATGAACTTATTTACAAAAGAGAAAGAGACTCACAGACATAGAAAGAGAATTTCTGGTTACCAAAGGGGAGAGGGGGCTGCGGGGAGAGATAAATTAGGAAGTTGGGATTAACAATGTACACACTGCAATATATAAAATAGATAATCGGGGAGACCTTCAAGATGGCAGAGGAGTAAAATGTGGAGATCACCTTCTTCCCAAAAATACATCAGGAATACATCTACACATGGAACAACTCCTACAGAACACCTACTGAATGCTAGCAGAAGACCTCAGACTTCCCAAAAGGCAAAAAAGTCCCCACGTACCTGGGTAGAGCAAAAGAAAAAAGGAAAAACAGAGACAAAAGAATAGGGATAGGACCTGCACCTCTGAGAGGGTGCTGTGAAGGAGGAAAAGTTTCCACACACTAGGAAGCCCCTACACTGGCAGAGACGGGGTGGGGGGGGGGGTGCATTGTAGCCACGGAGGAGAGCGCAGCAACAAGGGTGCGGAGGGCAAAGTGAAGAGATCCCCGAACAGAGGATCAGTGCCGACCAGCACTCACCAGCCCGAGAGGCTTGTCTGCTCACCCGCCGGGGCAGGTGGGGTCTGGGAGCTGAGGCTCAGGCTTCGGAGGTCAGATGCCAGGGAGAGGACTGGGGTTGGCTGTGTGAACACAGCCTGAAGGGGGCTAGTGCGCCACAGCTAGCCGGGAGGGAGTCTGGGAAAAAGTCTGGACCTGCTGAAGAGGCAAGAGACCATTGCTGCCGGAGAGAGCACCGCCTAAACGAGCTGCAGAGACGGGCGCGAGCCGTGGCTATCAGCGCGGACACCAGAGACGGGCATGAGATGCTAAGGCTGCTGCCGCAGCCACCAAGAAGCCTCTGTGCAAGCACAGGTCACTATCCACACCTCCCCTCCTGAGAGCCTGTGCAGCCCGCCACTGCCAGGGTCCCCTGATCCAGGGACAACTTCTCCAGGAGAACACATGGCTCGCCTCAGGCTGTTGCAATAACACGCTGGCCTCTGCCCCCATACCCCTCCCTAGCCCCGGGCCTGAGTGAGCCAGAGCCCCCTAATCAGCTGCTACTTTAACCCTGTCCTGTCTGAGCGAAGAACAGACGCCCGCAGGCGACCTACACACAGAGGGGGGTCCAAATCCAAAGCTGAACCCCAGGAGCTGTGCAAACAAGGAAGAGAAAGGGAAATCTCTCCATGCAGCCTCAGGAGCAGCGGATTAAATCTCCACAATCAACTTGATGTATGTACTCTGCACCTCTGGAATACCTGAATAGACAACGAATCATCCCAAAATTGAGGCCCTGGACTTTGGGAGCAACTGCAGACTTTGGGTTTGCTTTCTGCATCTAATTTGTTTCTGGTTTTA